>NW_023416295.1:149887731-149947731 GCF_014176215.1 Rousettus aegyptiacus
TCTAATGGCCTTCCACTCCTTATTTTTAATCTGTGAAACATAACCTCCTCAGGGTTACCTCTATTTACTTGGTAATACATTTTTTTTTTTTAGTTAGTCTAAGATGATACATAAAATATGTTTCATTCGAAGTAGTTATTTGTTTCTGGACACTGGAAAAATAGGCAATAACCAATATGTCTAGTGAAGTCCAGTGATGGGTTGTCACAAAATCCCAAGAGCTCACAATAGGAGATAAGGGTATCATTCCTTTAAAGTTACATGTTGCCAAAACTAGATGATTTCTATCGCAATTTTTGAAACTGCTAGTTTCTTGTGGTTGACTTGGTTTTCAAAAAAATAAATTCCTTTGAGGTAGGTCTGATGCATCAAATTACCTGACTTATGTGTGTTAGCTTCATAAAGATACTAAAAAAATAAATCCATGTCGGGCTGGTCTTTCTCTTATTTTAGGTTATTTCAAGACCCCCTAAAACCATACTATTCATAAGAAAATCCTAATTGTTGTAACAAATTATATGATTCAGGCAAGAGATAATGGTAACCTGAATTAAGTCATTGACTATGTGGATTATGATGATTTAAAGGGTAACAAAATAGGATTATTACTTGAATATGTAATGGATGTAGGTATAAGAAAGAGGTAATAACTAATTCATATGTTCATTTATTCATTCAACAAATATTTACTGAGCACTAAAATATGACTGCTTAAATGTTGAGGTCAGAAGCTGAGCTGATGTTTGACATACAATGGTTAAAAATCAGATATGGTCATTGTCCTTATGGAATTTATATTCTAGTGGGGGTAGTGAGGATGGAGGAGAGGGGATTATGAAGAAAAGAATAAAGTAATAACAAAACAAAAGACAATTGAATTATTTTAATTTTGCCAGGAGGTAGATTAAAAGGCTGATGAAAACAAGAATCACTTGGAAAGAGTCTACTTTATAAAGTCAAAAACAGAACCTCAGAGGAAATGATGTTGATGCTGAGCTCTGAAAGGTAAAAAGGAGACATCCATACAATGGCAGAGGAAGAATGTTCTAGGCATATTTCTGAGCTCCTGAGAAGAAAAGAGTTTGGTGTAACTAAGGAACAGAAAAGAGGTTGTGGTGACTAGAATATAGCGAGCAGCAAAAAAACATAGTATGATGTCTTGCCAAAATGTCAAGGTGGAAGGAATCAGGCAAATCTCACTAGTTTTATAGGCCATAGTAAAGAGTTTAAATTTTTTATAAGAGCAAAGTTGTTGGAGCAAGGAAATAACACAATTAATTTGCCTTTTGAAAAGATCATTCTGACATCTATGTATAGACTGCATTGGAAGAGAACAATAGCAAAAGTAGAGAGATAAGTTAGAAGACTCTTGAAGGAGGTGAAGATGGTTGTGGTGACAGAGATGAAGAAAGTAGATTTAAGAGATATATTAGTGTTCAAATGGAATGGTCTGAGGTATGAAGGAAAAAAGGAATTAAGCAAGATTAATTTTTGACATTTATTGAAATAGCAAGGACAAGTGAAGAAACAAAAGGACAGCAAGATTCAAAGTTCTATTTGGGTCATATTGTTTGAAATTATCAACAGATACCATCTATAGAAATCAGTTAGGCAGCTGGTTATAAGACTGGAGAATGGAGAAGAGTTGTGACCTACAGATAGAATCCAGGGAGCCATCAACATACAGAGAATAAAGACAAAAGGCCAAATGAACCAGAAGGATAGAAGCAAAGAAAGAGATCCAGAATTGAGTCCCAAAAGATTTCTATATTCACCGCTGGTAAACCAGTAGAAGAAACTGCAACAGGGACTAAGCAGTAGCCAGTGAAATCCCAAAGAGTGTGCTGTCAAAAAAATAAGAGTATGAAAAATCAGAGTAAGAAGCATTTTAAGAATTCCATTATCAAAAATGTATAATGCTGCTATGGGGTAAAGAAGAATGCATGGTAACAAAGCTATTGTTTTGTGTCATTGGGTGAATAATGATACCATTTGCTAAGAAATGGAACAAAAGAGGAATAGATTTGGGCCATGTTGAGTTTTTGTTCCATGTTACCACTTATGAAGACTTTATCACCAAGCCTGTCATTTATAATGTCCCTAACGCTTTGTATTAAGCCCTGTATTTACTTGGTACAACTAAAAATTGAGAACTGCCAGATGTCATTTTGTTTGTATTAATAAGTTAGAAACATACAGAGGTGACCATATCAAATGAGAGCCTGAATAAAAAGTGATCAGAAAGTTTTCATTGGTTGGCAAGAGGGAGAAGAGAGGAACATGAACAGAAGTAAGAAGCAGGGAAAAAAAAGAATTTATTAAACATTCACTAGGTAACAGACACTGTTAAGTGTTTTCTATTTTTTTAAATTAAACCACAGAAAAATTAATATCAAAATTTTTACAAAATAAAAACTAGAACTCAGGAAAATTATTAACTTGGTTAATGACACATAAGCAGTAAGTGAGGAAATAGGAATTTACATCAAGATCTATATGATTCAAAATTCTGGGCTCATTCTGTTATGCCTAGTGTTATCAGTCCTTGCAATGACAGAACTCAGCTACATGGGTAGTGGAGAATTTAGACAATTACCAAGAACAGTATGTGGATGCCACTGGAGCAGAGGTACTTGATGTTGGCTGCCTTCATCCCCAGTCTCTCCCTTTTGGCACGATCTCTGGCTATTATTTCCCCCATTCCTACCCTTAGCACCTACATCTCATCACTGCTATCATCTTCTACTGGAGTGTCGCACACCTGCTCTGTGCTCTGTCTCTACAAACCATCTGAGTAGATTTGTACTAAAATGAGGACTCAGTAGTGAACTAGCTGGGTAAGCAACTAAATTATCTCAATATTGTGGGCTTTCACTATATCACTTGTAGAAATAATTATTCCTACTTCATATTGTTTGACAATTTATACATAAAATCATTCAATATTCTGACTGCCACACAGAAAGTAAGCAATACAGGTTTGTGAAATGTGAGAGAAGATATGGTTAAATTGAATAAATTAGTCCATGTTACAATATGAAGAGAAGAATATGATACTAAATGAACAGAATTCTAATCAGATCTCTCCATCTCTCAGGAAACATTCATGTTTTTCAAGACAGATATCTCTAACTTGATAGAATATAGCCATTTTAGGTTGAAGGTCATGATTTATAATTTATATATGTTCTCGTAATCCCTAATAATACTTCATTGTGAAAACAGTGTATTTTAATCTGTATTACAAACCACTTCTGCCAAGTCCTTCTAATCTAAAGTTATTGTATACAGTTTGACCAGATGAGAAAGGAGAATTAAATTTGGTACACTATAAGGAATGATCATTGGTTGGTGGTGCCTTAAAGCCTCCCTGAGACCATGCAGCTCATATCCAGCTAGAAAGTAGCAAGAAGAAATTTTGCAGTGCCCCAAACCTTGGAGTTCTTGTGATGTTTCTCATGATAACAGTCACAGTTGCTGAAAGAGTCTTAATTATGCCGTGTCCCAGGGCATTGTTATAGGAACATGGCCTTCATTGTTGACATCAGGAGGTGTCATTTGTATGGCTTTCCTTTTAGAACAAATACAGAAAATCTATTCTAGTACAGGTTATATAAAACAAAGGCCATGCTTCAAATCATCTTCAGAACTGCAATAATCTTTGTTAGAATGACGCACTGTATTTGGTTTTTGATTACCTGATAAGCTTGAAAAATTATTTTCTTCCTTTCAGGCTTAATAAATGACCTTCAAAAAGGCAGTTTGGCGAATTAACATGATGCTAAGTCATTGCAGAAAGATTACGTAGGAGCAGCACTCTTCAAAAAATAATTCAAGTTGTCCTACGTGGACAGTTACCAAATTTACTGAACGAAAAAACTACCCCTAGACAAATTGCTTCCTGAATGTTCGGAACCTGTAAATAGCTTACCTTGAGTTCATGGAAGTGACTAGGATGACTGGAAAGGGACAAGAACTCCTCATCATTTCAATGTGGAGCAACTTTAATAGCAAGCAAACAAAAATTGAATAGCTTTTTAAGATGACCATATAATCAACAGTCTTGAAATTTATTTACAAGTGTCACTTAATTTAAAATTAATTTAATTTTTAAAATTTGAAATGCTTCAATTTTTAAATGTCAAATCTCTATTAATGAGATGTTTTCAACTATATCTGAAGTGAATTATCTCAATACTATGGAAAACAGAGTGAACAGTGTAATTGTGTCAACAGTTGGTTTGAGGAGATGGCACAATGTAAGACTGAAGGGGACAGAAAGGTTAACACTGTCTCCTACTGTACACAAGTCTTCCCTTTGCCAAATAGAGATTTATACTTAAACAGAGAGAAGTTCTTCCAGAAAAAGAAAATAAGCCTCCATTTGAATTTATCTGAAAACTACATTTGCTACATAGGAAACGCTTAGTTGTATTTATATGTTTATTCATCACTATTCACATGTAGTTTTGATTCTAATATGACCACAGAATTTCCAAACTGGACCTCTGTGCTGATTAAAGGTAACCACAATGTGTTTATTAAAGTCAGCAAATCTAAGATTCAAAAAAAAACCCACCTTACTAAAGGGTCAGGATTTTATATTAAGAAAGAATGTCTGAAAGCATGGAAGAAATGCTACTCTTTTGTTAAAAATATTCTATTGCTGTGAAAATCGGACATTAATAATTCATTTTTCATAGATTCTGCACTTCTGGCTCTTGGAAAGGCATAATAGTTTGAAAGGCCTACTAAGGTGAGAAGGAGCATAATGTGCCTACCTGAGGCATACTTTCAAGTTAACTGACCCCTCTGTACCAGGATGCAGAAAGCAACCCTTGAAACATGGTACAAAATTTCCTCCTATTTAAAATCAAATTGAATTACTGTTGTCTATAACCTCCAACTTTAGAAGAGCCTATATTGAATTAATAAAATAAAGCAGACAGAGTGCAGGGTTTGAAGAGGATACTTCAGAGAACTTGCAGAAGAAAAAAAGAAAGACTTTCAGGGTATTGCACCTATTGGTTCCAATTATTCAACCTTCAAAAACATAAATTAATTATTATTATAGTTACTAGGTCTCAAAGATGAATTAGACCTAATTCCTGGCCTGAGAAAGCTCACCCTCTAATAAAGGGGACAATCACGTGAGTCTATTACGATCTAGTAGTTTAAAGATGGAGCTGTGCATAGGGTATTATTTGAACAAATAAAGCAGAATGTTATCCCAACTTTCCCAGGCCAGAAAAGAATTACATCTGAGCTGAGTTGTGAGCAATGACTAAGATGTGGTTTCAGCAAAGTAGAGGCAAAAATATAAAATATAATTTTTGTCAAGATATACCATTAACATATTAAAGTCTCGATTTCAGTGATCCTCAGTTTCTCTTGTTGATAACATTTGTTATAAACCAATATTTATAGAATAAATGTTGCCTGACATACTGTGCACGTAAATCTGTGGAGGAAAACAAATGAGTTTAAAAAAGCTTAACTTTTAAAAATTGTGCTAAGATAGTAAACGTGATCAGAGTTCAAAAAAGGAGTTGAGAGACTTCAGAGCAATTGGACAAATCTTCTAAAGTAGGACTTAAATTGAACTCATAGATGCACACAAACATAGAAATCTCTCCATTTTCTTTCTCCATTTCCGTTAGAGAATGTAATGTCCAACAAATATTCTTTTTCTTTCCCTACGTTTCTCAGCCTCCTTGCCATTAGGGAAGGCCATGTGACTTGTTCTGCCAAGTAGAATAGGGCAGCCATGATGCAGCTCACTTCTTGACTCAGGTAGTAAAAAGCTTATGTTTGACTCCTCAGTTCCTTCTTGCCTGGCCATGGAGTCAGGCAATGTTTCCGGAGGTTGAATCCTGGGTCTCCGAGTGACTGCACAGAGCAGAGCTCCATACTCTGAAATCACCAAACTAACTTACGTGTTATGTAAATCAGAATAAACCTAGTCTGTCAAAATGAATACCCTATTCCTTCTTCCTTTACTGGTCTAACCTTGCCGAGTTTAGGTTGTGGGGGTTGGAGAGGGGGAGGCGGGGGGCTACTGTGTTTTTATTTCTGCGTTGCAATCTTGTATGTGGCTAATATTGCTTTCAAAAAATAAAGGCATAATTGCTAAATAAAAACAGCAACAAAAAGGCAAAGACACAAATACCATAATAAAATTAAGCTTTGAGAAAATATTGAAGAAAACATACCAATATACTAGTAGAAGTTCTATCTGGGAAGGGTGTGAGTGATTGTTTTGTCCTACTTTACTTTTATTTATTTTTAATTCGTTCTCTGATTTTTCTAAGACGATCCTGCATTATTTATATATATATAAAAAATAAAAACTTTTAAAATTAAAATTAAAAAAAGTGATTTCGAATCTTTCCAGAAATTGGTTCCCACAAACACCAAACAAAAATTAAATAGTAGGGAAGCAGATAACAGTCAACCAATTTATTTAGGCTCTAAACATATGTGTGGATTCTTATTTTCAAGTCTACCCCAATACAATTCTTTTCCCTTCTTCTTTGGAGAAAATAATCAAATACAATAGTGCAATATCCAGTTATAATTATTTTATAGTTTGTAATTGAAGGATCTTTGTACTAAGGAACACTTAGATATTGTGTTGCCAAAAGTATGTTTAAATTGACTGAAAAGTGAAACATTAGTCTTCTTCACTTATTTGCTTCATTTTGCTTTTCTCTGATAAATTTTCCCTATATGACATTCAAATCATTCCCATAGAACCTTATATTTGATTACAAATCTTTCATATTAAATTGTTTGTTGCTCTCTGGAAGCTAATATTAAATAAAATAACTATTACATCTATTATTTTTACCTACAGATTTATCATTTGAATGTGTTTGTTGAATTTAAAGAGGTTTTATTTTTCTAAGTTTTGCAGATATGACGAACATATTGTGGAAAAACTAAATTAGTATACAAGGTTATGATGGAAGGTTGATTGCTTACCTGTTGAGATATTCTAATTAAATATTTTGCAATTTAATCCCCCAAAACTTAAATTTTCAGATTTCAGTATCGATTAATGGCTTACTAAAACTGAAGACAATCTGTGCAGAAGAAAAGTATTTAACATGTATAAGATCTGAAGAATCTACAGTTGATTAAAGTAACAGTATCTTTGCTGAATGAACCAAGGATATTTATAGGCAACATGATGGTCATTCTTTCTGTTCTTTAGTTTCATAATTTCCTTAAATTTCAAATGTTTAAGATCTTGATTCTAACACTGGTAAGGGTGAGAACCAGACTGTAATTTACAAACAAAACACTTTACCCATCAATCTGATTTGTTTTCATTCAGAGTATTTGGTTTATTTTTCCTCAATAACATAAAAGCAGAATATGTGATGTTTATGTTTACTAAAATAGAGGATGTGTTTCAAAAGAAATTGTAAAGCCTTGCTTTATATTCTTAACTAAATTCTACCTTATAACAAGCCAACAAGATAGAGTAGCAGTCTCTATCTTGATAGAGACTCTACAAGAAATATGACAGTCGAAGAAATGCAAGTAAACCTTACCAGGTCATGAGAATCTAGGCCAGACCTATACTGAATGAAAACATCTTCATGTTTAAGAAACAAAGACCACATACTAGAGCTTTCAGCATTGTCTGATTATTGTTGATTATTACATTTATGTTTTGCCATTATTACCAAAAAGTATGTGTTTAAAAACATTCAAATCCTGTTTCTGTATTTTAAATGATTTAGTAGAAAATAATGCACAGCCCACTGAAGTTCTATTCAAAGCCCTCTGTTATACCATTACTCAACATTTTATCACGTCTCTGTTGTGGACTAGACGTTGTGTTGGAAACACTAAGTAGTAGAGGAGCAAATGAGGGAGAATGCAGCTACAAAATCAATCTTAACTTCTATATCATCTCCAACCATATATTCCCATCTTTTTAGTTGTCTTAACGTTCTACAGAGCATGAGCTCAGAAATCAAGCTACATGATTTAAATCCTTCTTTCTCCATTTATTACCTATAACTTTAGCAGATTATTTGATCTTTGTGAACCTCACTTGTAAAATTGTGGTAAAAATATCTATATCATATACATGTGTGAGAATTAAATGAGATAATATGAGTAAATTGCTTAGAGCAGTGCTTGGCACATATAGGCACTCAATAAATATTTACTGTTGTCATTGTTATTGGTGGTAAGATTACTATTGTTATTATTACTAATTTTAATGTCATCAAGACAGACATATCTTTGTTTCCATTAGCTACTTCATGCTATCCTTCATTCTACCATTATTTATATTGTACTTACCTACCATGTGCTGGGTAAACTTCTGTATAAACTTTAGAGTCATAAAGATCAGTAAGACACACTGATCACCCTACACAGCCTATGCCCCTTTAACCATTTCCCCCATTCTTCTCATGAGGAGTCATCATTTCATCAGTGATTTGCTCTTCTGTAATTCTACCTCTTCAAAATCAGTTACAAATTCATTTAACGTTTATCCACATTTATCCCTAGGGCAGACAAGCACTGTGGATGGTGCTCTTTCAGAATTATGGTTTCCAGCTGCCTATATTATCATTGTGTATTTCAAAGATTTATCACTTAACTCAAGGTACTTACTATACTCTGTTCCTCTCACCCTCAGCATGACTGCTTCATGGGGAAAAAAAAAATGTCAAACAGGGGATAAAACTCTGCCCATTCCCTAAGAGCAAAAGACCTGCCAATGTCTACACACATCTGTATCTCTTTCCTTCTGTCTCTGAGAAAGAGTGCCTCCCCATGGAAACCAATACTATTATCTTAGCTTTGGAGATCAAACTTTCCCATGTCCTCAAGGCCTCATAGAAAAGTATGACATTTTTTTTCCTCCTCACATCTTTATACTCTGATACCTTTAAACTCTATTCCCTATACTCTCCTCTAAGACCCATTCTCCCAAATATTGCTCTCACTTTCTTCTTCCATTTATACCCAGTGCTCAGTTTAAAAATTGCCTTACCTTTCATATTCACTTAACCCATAACCATCTGATTTCATATCTTACCAATTTCCCTGAAACTATTCTAATTGCCAAATTCGATGGGAGGAAGAGAGAGTTCATTCAATACTGCTAATGACTCATTCTCGTATCTTTCCACTCGTAAAACAGTGCTCATTGCTGATTTGCATCCCACCACTTTTTACAACTACATCTTGCCTGCTTCTCCGGTTCTTAAACCTAAGCTTTCTAAGTTCCTCAATCTTCTTTTTTTGCACTCTGCAAACTCTCTCAACATACTGTTTACATATTGTGCACTTTCCGCATTCACTGATTGTTTTCTATCTGCTTCCAGTTGGACACATCAAGACCACTGGCCAGCACTCATTCACATTTGACTCTACATCAAGGGGTGAATTCTGGTCAGTTGTCAGTAAAACCAGGCTGCTTTTAGCATGTTCCTGGATAGGTTACTACATATTAAAAAAAATATATGGCTGATTCCACTTCCCTTAAACATATACTCTACTTATAGGCTTCTGCTAAATACTCGAAGGGAAACTAATAATATAAAGAGAATAGAGAACAAAAATGGCATTTCCTTTAAGTAAAAATACAAGGTAAGCTTTGATCACATATAAGCATTCAGAGTTTAGTGATTTCAGCCTCAAAATAAATGGCTAATTTTTGCTGGCAAATGGAATTGAATTATTAAATTATCATACTGGTGTTGGGCATTTGTAATGGAAGGGAGAGGAAACCATTTATTTATTTTTCCCCTCAAGGCCATGTTATATTTGAATGTTTCCTGCTTAATAGCTGCACCTGCTGGTAAGGACAAAGGATACACTATAACTTGATTTTGTAAATAACTTATTGCAACAGGCCGAGACTTTGTGCTATATCTAATGGGCATGTTGCCTCCTTCTCTTTTGATTGCTTTTCTTTTTATATCATTTAGAAAGAAAAGTCTTGTACTATTATGTGTACTAGCTTAAATCTATTTTTTTTTACTGCTTGAAATTACTTCTGTTGTCATCTCAACCATTGTCAGCCAACTGTCGGTAAGGTTTGTTTTCAGAATTTAGGGTGAGTTTGCTAAGTGAAGCTGTCAACCTGCTCAAATACACAGTCAACTTTTTTGTTTGCAGTGTTAACGAAATGTAGTCATTCTTTAGTAAAGTTTGTCTAGAAATAAAAGGAGCACAGTTTCAGAAATAAATTTAAAAAACAGAATAATTAGTGATCAACCTAATTTTAGATAAATTTTAAATACATCTTGAATAAAATTTAAAGCAATTCTTTGATGTTTGACAGAGAGGAATTCAAGACTTTTTAAAAAGGAAAAAATGCTCAGAAAATATGAATGACACATGGCATTTGTTCTTTTTTTTTTTCTTCTTAAATCATTAAAAGAGTTATGACCCAGAGACTTGAGAGTGTATTTTACCTGAAGTGCTCAGTTTGGAGACCCAAAGAATATTCTATTTAGTCAGATATATGGAGGAAGCATCCTTACCACTTTTCAGTGACAAAATATCATTTAATTCTGGATTAGTATTCTCAAGTGAATTTTGTATCTTTTTTTCTTTGTGTTTACATTTAAAGCCATTATAATAATTATTTTTAATTAACTTTTCTGTTTCAAAAAATTGCAATGCTTGCTATAAACAAAGAAAAATGGATTATGAAAGCTAAATTCACATCGCTTTGTTATTTCTTTTTAATTGATCCCTTAAGGCGGGCGTGAGGGAATTGATAGAATCCACGTACTGAGAATAGGATAGAAGATTTGCGCCATGCCACCACCATTTGGATAAAACACAGTCCCATGGTCCAACTGGCAGGAATATACCCAGTTGCTCAGCACCTATTTAGTGAGAGCTTCCTCTATTAGCCACATACCAACACGCATGCTCACGGGCATGTCATACATGTGAATGTGGATGTCAAACAAAGAACAAGTCTTAGAAAGCATTTCTCTAACACTCAGTCTGGATGCCTTTCGCTTATTTCCTGATAACTTATTTTCACTATTATGGGTAAATCTAGAAGACGTCATCATGATTTTCATGGGCCCTAAGCACTTTTGTCATGACGGACCCCTTCCTCCTTAAAACAAAATGTTGTTTTTGTTTTTTTTACAACTGCATTGGTATAAAGACAAATATAATACTATTATATAGTAAGACTTTTTTGAGCTAAAATTCATTTCTTTCTGACTGAAAAATAATAATAGTAAGTATGTTTTGGGGTCCCCAAAAGTATTTTAATCTTCAGTCACTGTGTCTACATTGTCTAATGACTAATACCCAGATATCGATGAATTCAATGTTTATTGACTGCCAAATCTGTCACTCTTACCTTGACCTCTTACTTAACCTCTTGGATTGAGAGTTGCCCACAGAAACTGCCTACTTACTCATGTTACCATTACCTTAGATTATCAAAACCAAATTCACAATTACTCCCAAATTAGGTCCACCTCTAATTTGCATATCCCCATCATTGGTCTCTTCTCCATTCTTCAAAAAATAGGAACTCAGGAGTAATCCTGACTCTTTGCTTTTACTCATATTTTAAACTGACTTTATATGGCCTTAACTTTGAATGAGCTAGCTATTCTTTCCTCTGCATACAATTCTCACTACTACCCTTCCTAGATTCAATAGTCCCATGTGAAAAATTGGAACTCTACAACACAAGGTTTCTAAAGAATTTTCTGACCTCTTTCCCATTATAGTTATTCTCCACATTGATGTTGGATAACTTTCCTAAAATTCTTATCAGCAGATATTTTTAGCAAAAATCTCTAGTTTGACTATATAAAAACTAAATATTTCTAATTTGCAGCTCTAATTTCTAATTTATAATGTGATCTCATTAATTTATTTTTCTCAGCTCCCCAAATGAATTCTTCACTGGATTGTGGTACTCTGCTGGCCATTCCCCCACACAAATCACACTTGTCCCCACCTTATTTCCATACATTGGGCTATTCTCTCCCCTCAGTCACCACCAGAAACTTCTTCACAGATCCAGATCCAGATTTAGTCTAGTAGCCTCCAGAAGGTCATCTCTGAGTACTCTAGTTTGTATAATCCTATCTTTATCCTAATACATTTTTAAGGTATATTATTACTACTTACATCAGCCTGGTATGTATATGTCTGCTCATTTCCTAAGTGCCATGTGCATTTCTTGTTTGCTTATATTTTCTGTGTACAGTACTTAGAATAGTACTAGTTATAATGACAGGGAGTTAATATTTATTAGTTCAGTGATTAATAAAGACATTTTAATTATGTTTTAAATTATGATTATCCCAAATATTTTTACACTATAAAATTACCATGGAAATAATATTTTTTCCATGGATATAATATTGCTAGCATTTTTTAAAAAATCTAATAAATGTAGAGAGATTTTTTAATTCATCTGGATAGATTACGTGATAGTATCAACTAATAAGGAACAGGAATTTATCAGTCATATTTGGTAGAAACCCAATTCAAACTATGGGGATTATGAAGACCAACAAGTCATCTTCTCTCACACTCACAGAGTTTACACTCTAGTGAAAGGAGATACCTTGCCAGCCAATACTAAATTCTGTAAAGGAAATAAAATAGATTAAGGTTGTAAATAGTGAATAGAAAGTATAGGAATTCATTTAAACATAACGATCCTGTAGTCTCCTCTGTGTAGACAACTCTAATAAGAGCTAAATGATGAAAAGGAGGTTGGGGGAGGAAAGCTATATGAATATGTCAGGGAAGAAATTCATAGACTGAGAGAACCAGAAGCGCAAAGTCCCTGAGGCAGGAATAAACTTGACATGATAGAGGAAGATCAGACTGTGTTATGATCATGTGTCTACTCCTGAAACTTATCCCTTGAGTTGGGATATTCTGGTTGACCATCAAATTCCATGTGCCTACTGCTGTAACAGGGGAATTAGAATTCTTGATTAATAGCCCTATTAGAACCACATACAGTGGGGAGAGACTTTGCAGAGGAAAAGAATGCAAGAGATGCAGAAGAACAAATGCCCCTGAATATTTTTTTTTAAGTTTAATAAAATCCCATGAACTTTGGGTTCAGGATTACAAATATAAAAAAGAATCTCAGTCTTTATAAATTTTCCATTCACATCATTGTGTCATTCAAATTATAGTGAAAATTTAAAAGTTATTCCTCATGAAAATTTGAAAATTGGTCATTATATTAATAATCCTGTTGTCTGTACAGAAGAATAATACATGAAAAGTTCTATGATTTGTCTTCAGATTCTAGTTCTGTTTAGTAAATCATGCTGATAGAAATATTTGTATTCTTTTATCAGAGTTTTCTAATACATACAAAAATGATAATGTAAACTCTTCTATTACCGAGGTAGCCTAAGAGTAAGAGGAAGATATAGTTTATGTCATAGTTCCTCCCCTTATTATATGTGTGACCTTGGCCTGCTCTGTGCCTAAGTCCTCTCATCCTTACAGTAGGAGAAATAATAGTATTTATACCTCATAAAGTTTCTTGTGAAGATTAAATGGGCTAATATTCATAAAGAACTTAGAACAATATCTGGCACATAGTAAAGACCTGATAAATGTTAATTACTATTATAATTATGACAGATTTGAAAAATCAGTAGAAAATGTAAAGCTTTACATAAAATGTAAATACCCAAAGAAATGTTATAAAATACATGCTAGTATTTTGAGGCGATTATTAGAGTTCTCTAATGTATTTTCACTTTTTATAAATCAATAAAAACAGATTTAACTTCAGCTACAATACCCAAAATCATTACTGTGGTGAAGATAAAATATAGAATAATATTTAATTGATTTGAAGCACATAAAACAATTGCAACTAAGAATCAAAACTAAAATATGAATGAGAAGTTTAATATTGCATTTGCTATTACCCACAATAATTTAGAAAGTGGTTTCAAATCTTCTAAACCAAAAAGAAACATACATACACACACACATAGACAGACTGTGAATGGTACTGTCTGTTGAGAGTATAAATGGAAAGAAGTTAAAAATGTGTATGATACAACAAAATGTATTTTATTAAAAAACTGTAAATTAATTCTACCATTACACCAGGCATGTTGATCTCTTTTATGAGTTTATTGGGATTTCTTTTTATCAAAAACATAACATTTTAAGGCTATATGTAACATACCAATAATGTTTTAACCATATTCTTTCAGTGTATGTTAAACTATTTAACCAATGTAACACAATAAGAGACATAATCTTCTAATTTACTAATCAAATAAATTTCCTTAGAAAGCTTTAATATAAATGCTTACAACATTTGACCTATTCTTATGAGAACATCATTTCTTATTGATTTCTTAGTTGATTCATTCATTTGTTCCTATACAACTCTAAAATACATGAGTTCACTTGGTATAAAATAGATCTTGAATGGATAAATGAGGAGAATAAAAATAAAGTATAAAATCACTGATCGTGATGCAAAAGAGGGACAATTGGAGAGGAAATGAATATTAAGATTTTACTATGTCATCTATTTTAAATATGCTCCATTATATTTCATCACTAGTTAGCTAGAGTTGGTATATGTACCCTTATTTTCTGGTGAGAAAATTGAAACTTAGATGAAACTTATGCCAAAGCCAATAGCTAATATATGGTTGAACCACTATTTATACCTGGGTCTGGACAAAACCAAACTTATTTCTGTAACACTACATTGTGCTGTTTCCTTGTAATTAATGTGACATTATGTGTTACTATTTTCCACCAATCTTCACTTTCAATATCTTTTATAACGTACATGAGACTGAATACATGCATAAAATTATTTTTGTGTGTATTTTTTGCATTTTTGTTCTTATGATCCAGAATATTGAAGAAATATGTCTTCTGTACCAGTAAAATTTATCTCAAATTTCTTATTTCAATTTTAATTTTTTAATATTTTGTTCTTATGCCCTGCTGTCATTCTTTCAGCTCTTTTGTTCCCACTGAATGAATAAGTAAACAAACAAATAAAGGAAAAAATCAGGTTTACAGTAATGTCTGGAATCCTTGACTTTTTACTAATATTGACAAGGCACAGAATTGAACTTTAAATTTGTGTTTCCAAATAAACATCTAGTTATAAGGACTACATTGAAAGGAAACTAATGAAATTCCAAGGTGCTCTGGGGTGGCTGTTTTATTCTGATCGGTGGTAGATTGCACTATTGACCAAATGTCAGACACGGAGCGATACAATGATTGAATAAAAGTGTATACATAATCGGAGCAGAGAACTTTGCCAGGACCAGCTTTGTCGCCTTTCTCATAATACTAAAGGAAATTTCTTTTTTTTTTTTCTCCTCTCTGAGTGCAAATAATTTTTTTTTCTTTCTCGGCCCCCTCCTCCTTTTATTGGTACCCCAAGATAAAATAATGCAAGGTGCCTTAGCCAGAAACGCTGATGAAATACTTTCAGGCTAGATATTAATCTGTTATCAGTTCTGTAAGTGTGAAATGTGATGAAGATGACAGAGAATCATGCTCTGCAGGCCTCAAGTAATTTGCACCAAAGATATTTAGATCTATCTTTGGACACTACAGATCAGTTATTATGAGAGGGGAAGAGCCCTTGGGGAGTCTACCTTGAAACATATTTCAAATGCCAGGGGAGTTGCATGAAAATTGGGTAATGAATGAAACTCTGATTGCAGAAAAATCACTTTGGAATGTGGCTGTTGCCACACACAGTCGCTTTGTGTAAACCTTAAATGCTTAACAACGTGGACTGATTGGTGTGGATTCTATGACATCTTCTGTTACTTCTTTCCATCTTTACTCCTCTTACACCATTTAGTTGAGGATGAGTAAATATTTGTCATATAACCTGATGGTTATATTTTTTTCCTTTAATTGAAAATATGACCACGGTGTGTGTGTGTTCATGATGTACAAGAACCTGTAGACAGCTTACCATAAGTTCACCAAAGGAATTTTATCTTCTTTATCTCTATCACTGCATAAATCAAACATTGTTTCTTAAACTCCAATAGGTATTTCTGAAGGCCCATAGACTAAACTAAGCCAAGTTCTAGAAAATATTGGGCTTCTCCTTTCCAATAATCAAGCTGGAATCAAGAGACATTACAAATGCTTCTTTTTTGATAACTTTTCTGAAATAACCAGTTGTAGTTTACAATGGTAATCAGCATGGTGGACATGTCAGTGTATTTATTCTTAGTTTTAACTTAGGAATTTAGCTTGAGACAAAAGACCCATGGTGGCTTAGGTCACATAGACCCTTACCATAAATATAAGTATGGGATCATAACTCTTAATGTAACTATGCATATATATCACGTTAATTTAAGTTATAGAAAAAAGTCTGTTTATATAAACTCATCAAATTCTGATGTGCATACTAAAATCAAAAATATGTTTAATAATGGAAATATTCTCATAGAAATATTTATGTTGACAAGGTCTGAGAACTGTCCCTTTTTTGGAAGTCTGTCCCAGAGTGGAATTGATCATTGTACCCCATTTAAATATGCACATATTTCTCTCACAATCCCTAAAATAATTTCTTTAAATATTTATTTACATGACTGTTTATGTTTTTTTAGAGTGGAGGCAGGAAGTGTGTTCTCAACAGAGCTTGGCATATAATAAATGCCTAACAAGTTTTTGTAAAATGAGCATATTAATGAAGGGAAGAAAGAATGTATGAGTTAAGGCAAGTGGAATTGTGTGTAGGAAAATCACCAATAAAAAGGAAACGAGATTTCCTTTTGGCTTTTGCTCATATATTAGAAATGGCAAAAGTAGAAAAGGAAGAAAACAAGAGCGACACTCTAGAATAATTTTCATCTACTGTGAAATCAAAGATTGAAATAAACAACACCAAAGGTAGAGACACTGTATTCTTTCCACCTGCATCAGAAGGTCATTTACTAGGTGACATCAGAATCAAAGAGATTTCTTTATTCTAGGCTTTGGGGTAGATAAGCCAGTTGGATGCTGAAGAAGTGAATTTAATAATGGAAGTTTCTTGTGACCTTGGAAGTTATAATCCAAGTCATTTTATTTTTTTCTTTTTCAAAATGGTGCATAGACAGCTCCCAGTAATACCTGTGGTACCAATCTTTCCGAAGGTTATTACAAAGTATTTAAGTTTGGCATTACGTTACCTGAGATATTTTTCCCAGTTCAACCTAGTACCTATCAGAATCATCGTATATTTCAAATTCATAGTGTAACTCAGTGGAAAGGAAATTCTTCAATTCAACTCAACAATAAATTTTCAGATGTCTCCAAGACCATTGTGTCTTAAATCAACAGGTAATATTACTTTCGGTTTATCAGATTTCTCACAAAAAGAAAGCTCATCACTAAATGACACATTTCTAAAGTGGAAGTTTGACACCACTAGCATACATTCTGCTTTTTCTCTCTTTGTTGCTCTGCTCTCAACCATTTTAGAGGTGTAAATTTTGGTGGGAACTCCTTCTTGTGAGTGGGTTCTTCCATTATATACACCATTACCTGGAAGGGAGTGCACATGTAGTTTAATACCAGAAAGAATTTTGATCATGAACACACAAACAATGCTAAGATAGAGAAAAATTTGTGTTTATGTTCAGTCCCTATAGAGTCTCAGTCTTGAATAGGCCTTCCAGGAATTCATTGTCATTAATATTCTTCCCTCAAGGTTTCCTCATTCCTTTAATCATTTTAGCACTCACTCCCTGGGTCTCTTTCAAATCCTGGCAGGAGTCCACAGGGACCAGTTACTGGATCTCACCCAGGAGGCAGTCACAGATCTTTCCTTACCTTAAGAGTAGGAGTAGGTGTAGGTCTTTCACATGCTCCAGAATGTAGCATCTGTGAAAAACAAACTTTTGTTTTGCTATCATAGTGTAGTGTACAGTATTTTATAATATAATTTTGATATAATATAATGCCAAAAGACGCCTCCCCCCCACCCCCAGGGCTAAAGAAAGGAAGGAACGATAGGAGTTATCGTTGGGTCGATGAGATTTTAAACTTAGTTTCTAGAAGAAAGACAATTTTCTATACTTCATAATTTGAGGGTGGGAGAAGCCAGAGGCTCACAGCGGGCAAGATCTAATGTTGCTAACTTCATATAGTATAAAGGCACCCGAATGGGACTAAATAATGCTCTTTATAAATAAGAATATATGACTACAGAGATGACTACAGAGACCATTTTAATCAGTACTTGCAAAAGAGAAATCCTCCTACTTCTTTTTATGTTTTCAGTAAATGTGGTGAAATGCTTTCCTCGGTCCTATTTTCTCAGTGGGATAGAAAGCGAGATCATCCACTATGAGTAAAATAGGGTCATGCCTACATTTTCATACAGTACTTCATATATGATTACAGTAACTACTTTCTAAACATGGCAAACTGGTATCCCTTACTCCAGTGCTTAGTAGATATGCTAGCAAGCTTTAGATGTTGTCAAAACATATTATGAAGACCAGACTCTACATCTCAGGAAATTTCACTTATTCATTAATTTTATAAATATCCAATGATCCTTACTAAGTTCAAATACTCCTTTGCTATTTCAGAAGAAAGTATAAAAAAAAAACTGAAATATACAGAAGACTGAAAAATAGTTCTCTGGAGACACACTTGAGGAGAAAAACTTAAAATTTTCAAAGTAGACACCTTTCTAAGAAAAAAAAAAAGAAAGAGAGAGAAAAGCAAATGATGTCGAATTTTCCATGAACATAGCAAAACAGGAATTAGCATATATTCTTCTATTAGGAAATTCCATTTTTTGCTCAGTTATTAATTTTTAGTAGGAAGCCCTCACCACTAGTGGCTCACAGGCAAAGAAAGTGACCACCGATGAAGATAAAGCATGAGATAGTGGGGCAAACATTCTGTTAGAATCAGAAGACCAGGAACAGATCTCAAATCTATCACTTAAATTGCTATGTGTCCCTGAGCAGTTTACTTCATAGTTTAAGTCTCAGGACCTCTGTCTGATAAATGGACATACTAAACCTAATTTTGTAGGTTTTATGAGGCTCACATAAAATACTGGATGTAAAATCACCAAGAAAATTATTATATGATTTTATTATTTTAAATTTGCTTTTTACATTAAAGTTTGGGGTTTTTTTTCCCCTACAGTAGATTATTGTCTTCATACATTTTTCCTTAGATATAATCACCTATTTTCTAGAATGAAACTACTACATACAATTACAGAATGAAATGCTTAGACAAAATTGACTAAATATTTTTAAAATATTTTATTATTGTGTATATTCATCCTTGATAACTTTACTTTATGATAAAACTACTGACTTTTTTCTTGTTTTCTAAAACAAACAGAAAGTCTTAATGACTAGTCAAGACCTTGAATTATGCCTCCAACTAGGTACAAGTTCTCATGTGGCAAGTGTTGATTTAGTTTATCTACCAGCATGAACAATAGATCCAGTCATTAGGGCCTATCTATTTTAAAAGCAATTTTTAAACTTTTAAATCCCTACTTAGATGATCTCTGGAAAATGCCTTCTACACTCTGAGGAAATAAAATGCAGAAATGTTCGCATTCATGAGACAATAGCTTTTACTGAAAGCTGTAAAATGAAATCTGCTCTTTTAGTTTTTTTTTTTTTTTTCAAAAGACAAATTGCATAAATAATACATTTGGGCCTTGCAAAACCAAACAAGCACAATAGCTACTTTACAGCTTTCATCAAAATGAAGGCCATCTTTTTCATTGTATTATGGAACCGTTAATACAATATCATCAACTCCGATTGGCTATAAGGTTCCAGACCGAAAGCATCTTGCCAGATGTCATTGGAGGTGCTACTATCACTGGGAGACAGGGTGGCACCAGCCCAATGACTGGTGAGCTGATCAAATCCAAAAAAAAAAAAAATTAATCTAAAACTTTTCAAATTTGGGGGGCACAGCATTTCCTTGGGATAATTCAAATAAGATATACCTTTGTAATGCTCCCCAAATTCACACAAGAATCTCTTAAAGAATGAATAAATAAGAGAAGTTTTTGCATAATGATTATCTTCTTCATTCAGTTTTTGAAATGTCTTGGATATATTTCAGTCCGAATTAGCCTTTTCATCCATCTATCAGAGACATTAAAACAAACGAACAAACAAAAAACAGATATTTGATTAAGTCTATTTTCTACCTATTTTCAGTTCAAACAAGAAAGATTTGTTGGGGGAGGAATAAAAATAATGGTAAAATCGGATTTTTTATTTAATTAACCTTAGATTTAAATTTTTCTTGGTCTTGGTCCTATGACAGATAATTGAGAGCTGGCTATAATTGACATATTAGAGTTTAATAAGGCAAGTAGAAGAACAGAGACATTGCCTTCTGAGTAAAAAGAGCACATGGCAGATAGCCACAAAATAGGAGTTAAAGAGATTTACTGACTTGGGACAAGTATAATGCTGTAAAAAGAATTTAAAGGAAATTCAAAGAAACCCATGAGTAACAACCTATGTTATATGTATTTAGTACATTATTTAACTACTTATACAAAGGAATTAAACAAGGTAGTATAACCTGTGATGTTTCTTTCATTTTTGTTGATGTTTTAAAAGAAAATTTAGTTTTTCTTGCCTATGAAAGTGATTTTTAAAGTTACTCTATAAAATTAAATGTAATCTTTATTTTTATCTTGGGGGCATAAAAATATTTAGAATGCATTGACACATTCTAGGTCAATAAGAATGAGATAAATACTATCAGTCTACTTGACATGATGAACAATATGTACTTTGAGATTTACTACATTATAGTATTGTATGGCTATTATGTACAGGTTTCCACTGCAGATTGCCACTTACTAGCTGAATGATCCTGAACAAGTCACTTACTTGGCTAGTGACTCAGTTTTTTGTTCTATGAAATGTTCTATAGAATCCACTTCTCTGGGTTCTTGTGAGGTTTAAATATCTATTACTTGTAAAATATTCAGAGAAATGCCTGGCATATGATAAATATTCGAAAAGTGATGGTTATTTTTACTACCCAACAGCATTTGAAATGATAGAAGAGCTGAGTAAATTAAAAAGTAAAAGCAGTTACCATTTTGTTGTTGTTGTCAGCATTACATCCTGGTAAGAGTCAAGAAAATCCTATTTAGTTACAAATTACTGCTACTGAGATTGACTGAATTAGATTTGAGAAATTTAAAATATAGTCAGCATCAAATATTTGTGTTTGCTTTTTTAACAGGCAAATTAAAACATTGGCAAGTGCCTTTTAATTTAATTTTTAATTCTTATCTCTTTGGAGACTACACATAAAATATTCATTTATCTTCAGTTTCAGTTTGGTAATATGTGCTTGGCAATTAAGAACTTGATGTACTAAGAGATAAATGTATTTAGGTTAAATGTTAGTGCTTTGTATAAACCTACTTTGCAGGAATTGCATTATACTTCTTACTCTTTAGACTAAAACAAAATGAAACAAACCTCTAATATTTCGAGCTTTGGAATTGCCAATGTGTCCCTACCTTCTTCAATAAAATCGCTAACATTAAAAATCCCACCTTAATTTTACTGTTTAAACACAAAATGCTAAGCACTTAAAAGGCTCACAGCTTACTCTTTATTCATTACATTGATAGCACTGATTTGGTCAGGGTAATTGTAAGGCTCCCTAAGACTGGGCTTTGTTGTTGTGGGGTAGTGATAATTAGGAACCAATAATGGATGTAGCATATTCCAATACTGATGCCTTTCATGAGGATAGGCCCAGGTTTTCTAACATTCTATTTGTTTCTTTTATCTAACCTTCCCCCCAAAATACAGAAAACGTCACCTTTTTTCTATAAAGATAGATTATTCTTAACATATTCACATACATATACAAATAAAAACATGTATATAGGCAACAGTAGAAAGGCATAAAACTTAACATCTATAACAATGGTGTTTGTTAAGTTTACAAAATTGGCATTACCTATAATTTAACCACTAATTTTTCTTTATTATTCCTTTCTTTTTTGTCATAATTGTATTCATTACAATTTATTAGTTATTATAAATAATTAAGTTATAGTGTTCTTGAATTACCAAAAAAATAACATGAGTAATTAGTAATATATGAGTGGAAGCCAATAGACACGATTTTGTTTCAGTCATTTGGCTGTTCTGAGAATCAGATGGCTCATATGTTAAGTAAGTAGGTGGCTCTTTGAAATAATTTCAGTAGTTCAAGATCCTCAGTGAAACTAAAATTAGGGGAGTATAATTTTACACAAGTTATCTGAAGCATTGATTTCTTTGTCATTGGTTAGAATTCTGTCAACTCATTGAGATGATATTGGTTATCTTAAGCTAGCAAGATAACCAATTGAACACTTTATTTCTTTGATTCATTTTCAATAAGGACAATATTTAAGATGCAATCATATGACTTCTTTTATAGGGTAACCCATAGTATGGGGATTGGGTTTGAGAAGAGGGCAATGGGAAGTTAGAGACAATCAAGGAATATTTCTTTGGTGGTAGAATGTTTGAGAAGCTTGGAATGGGGTTCTAAGTCTCCTTCTAACTTTATAAATCATTATATCCATTTGTTTAAATTTTCCAATCATACTTTCTCATTCTAGTGCAATCAAGCTTACTTATTTTAAGAATGATTATGCCTCAAGTCAAATGTATAAACAGAATGAATGTACCTTCTCCAATATAGAAATTCTATATGAGCTATAAATTAAAGATATTGTATATTTAAATTAATGATATTAATGTCTATGTGTAGCTCATGAAATTGAAGATGTATGGATATTTGAATATTGATCAAGTTTTCTGGAGGTTTGGCTGAGAAGACTATTATATTACTAACTTCATATATGCAGGTGCTTTGCACTGAATTAATGAACGATTATTTATTTTGTTTTTATATAAATCCTCCCCACTTGCAATTTCCAGTGTACTTACACATCCACATTTATTTAATTGATTTGATTAATATTCATGCTTATGTACTATAAATTATTTTTAAATTTTATGTATATGTATGTATGTATCTATGTATTTTTATGGTGACTGATTTTTTAAAAATTTTGCATAGCCAATTATCTTAAGGAAATAAACTTTGGCAAAAAATGTTCATTAAGGTTGTCAAAGTAAAAGAAAACAAGGTGTAATCTAAATGGCCAAAGAAAGTTTTTAAAAGACTATTGAGTGGAAAGTTTCCCATCTCTCAGAAACGGTGCTTATTTTAAAATGGACAAATTCTTGTCATGATGTCATGAAAAAGAAAACACTAGGGTGCCAGATTGTATATATAATTGGAATGCAACTATATAAAAGTTCATCACCCATAGTCGAATCTCCTTTTATCACCATATATTAGACCCCCCTTACTCTTATCTACCTTCCCCCTACTCTGTTTCCTCTAGTAACCCAAGGTCTATAAACTTCAGCATACGTATTTGTAACCATCACAAATTAAATACAGTTGGAAAAATTCCGTGTAAGTCTACAACAGATTTTTATGTGTATCATCAACAAAAGCAAAATATTCTCTAAGGATAATACTATTCTTTTTTTTTTTTAATAACGAGATACTATTTGGAAGAAAACTTAGTAGTAAAGTCAGGTGGCGAACCTGAATAATATTGTTACAAGAATCACCACTTTGTGGTCCTTTTAGCCAAATTTGACCACTGGATATTTTGTTCTTAGCTGCTCTAACATTGGCAGGATATTTCACATATAATTCCATGTATCAGGTCACATGAAAATTATGCCCAAATTCTGACGTGGCATAAATGAGCTAAAAATTAGTTGTGGCTAACTCTCATAAATGTCATATGGTCTACAAGCCTTTAGTCCTAAACATCTCCTGTTATCTCTGTGCCATCGAGGCTAAGTGGCAGCTACTCTTCATGATAATATTTGTGCTGTTATTTTCCTGTAGTAGAATTGAAGAAAACTTATCCTGTATCCATGTCTCTGTGGAAAATGTTAGTAAGGAAAGAGGGCCCACGTTTTATAAAAAAAGGGGATGTATGTTTATTTGTGAAAATGTCGAATATCCTGTGTGTTTAATATGCCAATATATCATGTCTATGTAAAAGAATACCTCTTAATTGATTAATATGAAAAAAATCGAAAATAGTTCTGACCAATGTGTGGGAAATATATAGTAAACTTTTAATTAATTGAAAAAATACTGATATTTAAACACGGTTTATTTTAAAATGCAAACAAAAGATGTACTGCAATAAAATGCAAATGTGTATTAACTGAAAAAAAATCGCTCTGGCATCAAAGCCTTTTATAGTTGATAAGTTCATTAAAAAGTGTCTGTAGAGAATAACAGAAATTATGAGTCTCAAACAGAAACAAGTATTTGCAAATATAAGTAGCTAGAATAGAGAGGATAGAAGATAGACTTGAGAACTTACAGGACAAAGGATGTGTAAAGGTTGAAGTATTTTCAATCTTTCTGTTGCAGCTGATAAAAGCCTAAATATAAATAATAATACCTATTTGGCTGTATTATTTGTGCTGTCAATGAGAATTTTGGTCTGACCATAGTACTTTTGTGCATGGTATATTGACAAGCACAAATTCAAAAAAATGATTTATTTTGTGAGAAAAACCCTCAAGAGGTGAATGTAGTAATTTAATCAGTAGGCATGAATAAGGGTATTGCTTTGGCAGTATCCTTAAATATAAGGCAACAACAATTTTACTAGGACAGAAAATTCACATGTTTTCACTGTATTATTTATGAGGTATCTCTTTGAGCTAAAAATGTTAACAATGAAACACATTATGAACATAGTAATGAAGAATTTCCCCCTGGATTGGCTCCCAAGGTTTGAACTACTGATATTTTGATGCTTTGCTTGTTGAAATGGAGGCCTTGTTCTTACTTAGTTGCATTACTAGAGGTTAGTAGCTTGGTATGGCATAGTGCTGAAGATATATATCCATACACGCGCGCGTCCGCGCACACACACACACACACACACAGATATGCATACACACAGGATTGAAAAGAATTGCTTATTCTCAACATTCAGGTAAATTACCACCTGTCACTAGTTAAAACCCAATAAAAAAATTGGCTTTTTTGATTGATATTTTAAGCATAAAATTGTTTAAATTTCTTTGTAATAATTTATTTTTGCACTACTTCACAAACTTATGATTTGAGTACCTCATCCTTAAGGAAATTTTATCTCTGGAAAATTAAAATGGTACAGAACATTTGGCTCATTTTCCTATACCACGACTGTTCTACAAATGCAGAGGAATTGTCTGAAAAATATTCATACATTCTCCAAATTCTGTATTTAAAGACCAAATTAAAAAAAAAAAAAGGAGATGGCATGAATGAAGAATTAATTACAAATGGGTTACCGCTGAATTAACATGCAATACAGTTTTAAAAAACCCAACATAGGGACTTTAAAACCAGAATTCTACAAAATATAGAAACTATTGTGCACAGATTCTATACATGTTTGGAAGTAACTATATTTGAGAACATCTGTTTTTCATAGTGAACTGAAGAAAACTAAGCATCGTTTCAAGTTAAAAGATGCATTACAACAGAACACGCAAAATTTGATACTAAAGCAGAAGAGTGAAACAATTTCTGGATGCAAACCAAAAGAGAAATGAATTATAAAAGGAAATTTTAATCACTGAACTTACCTAATAGTTAATGGTTTTGCTTCTATTTTAGCTAAAAGTAAATTTTTTAAAGTTATAGCTGTATAATATTATACAGTAAATACAAATGTGAATTATATTTTTGATGGTTAATTTTTTCCCCCCATCCATCCAATTTCACTCATTTAAATTGTCTGGATGACTCAACTGTAAAGAAATAAGAAGTTTCAAATAAGAAGTTTTATTGTAACTGAAAAAAAACACAATCTACTAACCTAACTGCTTGGAAAAGAACCACATAATTTGAAAATAATCTATCATAATTTTAATGTCTTTATTTTATAGTCATACCTATGAAATTGTAGAATAATATGCCTTCGTTAAAATTAAAAGAAAATTTAAGAAAGGCCAAAATATAAGGTTCTTTGATTTCAAACTTTTTGAAAATGAATTAACATTTTTCAGTTCACTTTTATCTATTAATAGTAATAATTAGAAGGATGATGATATGTAGGTAGTTATAAATGTGATACTAATTTGCAGCACAAACAGTACTAAACACTATTCATGAATGCACTAAAAAACAGAATTCTGCACAAATCTTAAAAGTTGCTACTGTAATTATAACTATTGTGTAAAGATTTTATCCATATTTGGAAGTAGAATTTTTTTCCATTATGAGAAAAGGTTAAATATCCTTCTAAAGGTGGCATTATCTTCTCATTTAAAAAAATGAATTTGATCTTTGGCTCCAATTGGTCTCAAAATTCACAAGTTTATTCTTCTTTTGCATTGACAATCAATGTTAAATTCCCTATTAAAATTATAATAACAATATTCTTTTCTGTCTGGAGAGATTGTCATCTTTTCTTTCATATGTAAACATTACCTCAATTATCAAGGTTATGATGAATTATATTGTAAAGGGTAACATTATCCATGTCTGCTGAAGATAAACTAAATTAAATGGACAGATAGATTAGATATAAAAAAGGATATTAAGAGATTATGGAATTACTTCCTCCAAGATCTTTAAAAACAGTCCAGATACCCATCTGCCTACAATAGTTTAGGCAAAGTTTGCCTGAAGCCAGCAGGATGAAATAGAAAGATAACCTCTAGAGGTTTCCTTCAACCATATTTTTTCTAAGATTTCATTCTATTGCCCTCTAACTGTACCAACATCTTCTTAGTTTTCTGATGAAGATTCTGGGCAGCTTAGATTCTTTTTTCTTCTTATTATTCTTAATGTTAACACAGTGTCACTCTAATTTTTAAGTTATATTTTATCAATGTGGAAGTAGTCAAAAGAGAAGTATTACCAAAGTTCAGACTTTGTGTAAAAAAATTAAATATGGTCGATCCAAGATACTATTATTAAAAGTCAGGATGGTGAAGTTAACTTTTTAAAACCCTACTGCATCATCTATCATTAATGCAGACTTATTGCTAAAAAATTATATGATTCAGAATTTCAAACAGAATTTTTATATTGTTACCACATAAATTGAAAAGCATAGTTTCAATAAACTGGAATATATTCCCTTAATGCTAAAAGGGGGTTAAATATCTTCCCTATCAAAATATTTCTTAAATATTCTTAAATAATAAGTGAATTCAGCATGGCCACCATTTAAGGCTAAGCAGTTGGGGCACCTCCAAAAGTTGGAGGTGGCCAAGGGCTTGCTGTGTAAGGAATCCAGCCAGTGAATGATGCTCCCTAGAGTAGAGCAGTTCAAGACCTGCACAAACCTTGTGGCTGCCCTGGAATGAGAGCTTAATCATGACCCACTTCTTTTATAACTGTTTTCATGTTGATTTATTATATCGAATCAGAAAAAAAAATGTTTTTAATAAGTACTGGTTATTTAATGTAAGACATTAATCAATAGTTCAAAATGTAAAAAAATTCTGATAGTTTAAAAAAAATCAAAATAGTTTTCATTGTTAGTCATTCATTTATAAAAAGATCTCTCCTAAATTATATGTGGCACTGATAATATTTTTAAATGGGTTATGTCATTAAGACTGTGACATTTTACAAGAATTTATTGTTAGCTTCACAGGCAGGAGGAGAAAAGGCTCTCTTCATGACGTATAAGAATGACACATAATGAATTTTTGCACACGATATTAACCAATATGTGACAATTTTTTCCAAGATCTGGAATGATTTGTTATTTAGGATATAATGGCAATTGTTGTTTAGGACAGGTTTTCTAGAGACAAATTTGTTGATTCAATGAAAAATTGATCAGCAGAGATTTCAAGAGAGCCTAAGTCAACTACTTAGCCAGCATTACAAAGAGATGGCTAATTCAATGCATTTCTCCTAGCAAAAAAGCATGAGACCTCCTGGGGATCTAGTGGTTAGGATTCAGCACTCTCCCCTAGCAAAAACACTGTGAAGTATGTGTGGCTTACAGTGGTAAATGACTTAAAAATTATGTGTGGGTAATCTTATTCAGTGAAGGGGCTTGAGAGAAGATAGTTTTTTCCAGAAGGGAAAAAAAAAAATCTGATTGACTTTTAATAAATCAGATGCCCAACGTTTACTTAACTTGAAAATAAAAATCTCTAGCTCTGTGACACCTAGGAGAACAGTGGCTAGGGGAAAATATGAAGAAACCACAACTTTCAAGAAAGCATGGTGTTGCTTTAAAAATCTGTTACAATTTTTGCATATGCTTTTCAATCATCATCAGAAGAAAATATTTCCATTTCACAGAATAAAGATATGTGGCTTATAACACGATCTACGTGTTGCCATTTTACAACTACAGGTAATATGTAATAAAGGATGGATTGGGTGTTTCTACTAAATTATTGTATTATTCATTAAAAGTAAAACGAGTTTATTGATCAAATAACTGATTGCAAATAGGTATCTCTTTAACTGCAATGTTTATAAAATTTTGTTGCTAATTTCAATATTAAAAAGATAAATTCCATTACACTACGTATGACTATATTTTATTTAAATGAGGACAAAAGAAGGAAATATGTATAGTAGTTTATATACAGCTGCAGAAAAGCCTTGCACGGCTAGAGCAACTCATTGCCTCGTTTCTCTTTCAATTACATTATACTCATTTAATGAGAAGGAACATTTATCACATCTCTGATCTGATCCAAGAAAAGACCAGTTATCCTTATTTAAGTATTATGCTTTTTTTCATATTTAATATATTTAATATGACTCATTGTAGCTACTTCCCTGTTTTCACATAATACATGCATCACTTTCTACAAAGCATTCAATAAATTAGCAATATTTCTGGCCACTGCTCAGAGGGAAAAACCTCAAGCATACGCTAACTGTATAAACCATAGTCCAGTTTGAATTAAACACATAAATCCATCAATGTCACTGGAATTTTGCCCAAAACATTTGAAAACCACAAATAAAGCGAATGTGATGTTACTTTGGTTTGTGAAAGATTCTATTTTCCTTCATGTTTCAGAAATATAATACGGCTTGAGTCAAGTGATAAAAATAGTTTAAATTTAAGACTCATAATAAGTCTGTTTAGTAAAGTTTGAAACTGGCAGGAGATTTAGCCATTTCTATATTTTTCATTTCTTGTTGCTAAAGCTTTCGTTGTGGCATCTGTAAAATGTATGTATATGCTCAGAAACATGCAGTTTGTAGTATTCATTTCAGAACCGTCTGTGTTTGAAAACAATGTTTGGCACAAGAAATCAGCAAAGACATAGGAAAAATATTAAAATCACTGTAGGAGTGACAGCAAAAAATGGAGAGAGACAGATTCCTCCAGTCTGATCCTTTATGATACTTTTCTAGTTATTGAGTATATAAATTCCAATCCCCTAGTACAACTGAAGGGGGAAAACATGATTATCATATCACTCGAAGCTTCACAACTTTAAATTCAGCTCTGATGTAAATTCGCTGTATAAAATGACTTTTAATATTTTGTTCCTTAACATAAGTATTAAATTTTGCATGATTAAAAATTTATTTACTCTCTCTTCCTTAATTTAGGTTTTTATTTGCTGTGATTGCCATTCCTAACCCATCTTGGCAAAAAAAAAAAAAATATATATATATATATTTATATACATGAGAGCGAAGGAAATTTTAAAGCAAAAGGTGGCATTAGCCATGGCACATAATCGGACTTTGAAAGCTCTCAATCTTTGGTAAAATAAATAAGGTGAAAGAAAATTGTCGTGACCACTTCAGCCTCTCAGGTCCACAGATATGCATCATTAATGTTTCAAAGAAAAGAGAATTAGGAAGGTGTAAATAGTTAGAGATCATTGGAATTACTTTTTAGCATTTACTTGATAGAATTATTAGCTAGCTGCCAGCTATAGGACCAAAGTGAAGGATTCCTGGTATATGAGAGCTTTAAGGGGAAGATATTTTCACCCTGCTAATGCGAACGGACTCTGTAAATTGTTTCTAAAACAGAAAAACAGGAGACAGGATGAGCCAGCATCTCGATTAGAAAGATTACATGCAGAATTGAGACAGAATCAGACACGAGTTGGTAAGGAGCAATTTGGTACTGATGTTCATTTATTTTTCTAGCTCTGTAAAGTCTTCAATGGCTGCAAGTAGTTGATGATGTTTGCAGAAGAGCTTTGGGTACAACCAAATGACAGTCTTTTCAGAAGAGCTTTCCTCTATATCATTCAGGAGTAATTGTTCAGCCCTGGTTTAGAGAAAAGGGGTTCTTTCCATTGATTGAATTGCCAACACCTTTCAGTACTTTGCTTAAGATAATGATGATCTTGAAGAAAGTGCTATCAGACTCTAGACATTTTTAAATATCTTACTTCTTTAATATATTTAATGTTTCTTAGTGTTAAGGAGTCTATTCTGTCTTTGATACATGTGCTTGGTGCTCATCAGTGTTAATGGGAATTAGCAACAAAATGGACCCTTAATCATTTATCTTACATTATAGAAAGGCATGATTTGAGGACTTGATTAGGGCTGTAACTGAACAAGATATTTTAAAAATTTGATTCTATTCAAACATGTCCATTGCAATAATTTGACTGAAAATTTATCATAAAATTTTCCTCTCCTAGCTATTTTACCATTGTAATCATTATTTAAGTATACGACGAAAATCTTATAAAAAACATTAAAGGTATTTGAACACTAGTTACTTACAAAAGTAAAGACATGTATTCATGGTTCATGCAACATTAATTTTGCATTTACCTGGTCTATATCAGTTTACAATACTTAAATTGCTTTTGAGAGCGCCGAATCCCAGCCAATAGACCACTAGGGATTAAAATGCTTTTGAAAGTAAAGAGTTTCCTTATGTGTCCAGGAAGAATTGTGTGGAAAGTATTTTTACTTTTTACTGGGCTTTAAGTTTTTAAGAGATACATACCTTTAGCAAACCTTACCATTCGTGTGACACACATTTATAAACTCAAGCTGAGAAAAATACTAAGCTATATAAACAGACTATAGGCAATACAGAATGTGTATCCTTTGGGGCAAACAGCAAGATCTGGGAATTTTTATGTATTTCAGTTATCCTGATACCGATTATCTGAGCATACATTTCCACGTGGCTTCTTGCTGCCTTTATCTGTAGTGTTTTTCTCCACCCACAGGATGCACCTTTTACTTCCCCCAAAGACATCTCTGCTCCTACCGAACTGCTTTGTTTTACAAATCCAAGCCAGAAGTTTTACTATTGTCAGAAGGGTTTCTCACCTCCAGTCTTGAGTTTCAGTGTTTCTCATTATAAACATTATACCACCTTTACATTGGGATTGAAATGAATTAGGTAAAGAATACAGATTTTAGATGATTATGAACTTGGTGGTTGAAGTTTTGGGTTTGTTTGTTTTTGTGTTTTGGAGGGAGTGTTATCTGACATAATTTTACTTAACTTGTTTAACTCTCTTTAAATATTCATACAAAAGAATTATGGTTTTAAAAAGATGCAAGAGTACAATCTATATTTGGATTTTGCAATTCTGATATAATACAGACAAAATAATATTTAAAAACTATCATAAATATAGATACAAATTATTATTAAATGCATATTATTGATTTAACTAATTAGAAGAGCTTATAAAATTAATCTGTCAAATGAAACAAAAATAGTGAGAGTCAATAACCAGGAAAAAAAATAAAATTCAGTGGTTTTCTCATGTTGCATTATAGACAGAAAATTTTAAAGATCTCATTTACAATAGTAACAAAACACAAAATTCTCAGTAATAACCTTAATACAAAATATACTGTATCTATCAAAATAATATTACAAAATATACTGAGGAAGCCTAAGGCAAATCAGAAGAATATAGAAATGAACCTACCTAATTGAGAAAATATAGTAGTTTAAGATGTCAAGTCTCCCCAGATTTCTGCACCTACCTGAGACAATTCCAAGTTCCTAATAGAATAATTTTGAAATTTTAAAGATTCTAGTAATCATCCAAAAAACAATGGGTAAAAGTGTCTAAAATTTTTTATAGTTACAATAACATGACATAAAAATAATCTAAAATATATAAAGTCAAAATATATTGTTATATATATGAAATAAAAATGTAGTAGTAAAATACATAAATGAAATAGATACACAATTTAGTGGGTAAAGTGAATGACATTCATAGAAACAGTTGCTGCTACACATCATATTGTATTTTTAAACTTTATTTAAATTAGTTTCAAGTATTCAGTACATTGGTTAGACTTCTATATAATTCATAAAATGATTCCCCTCTCCACCCCCACCCCCCACCATTGCTCCCTCCCTCCCCTGGCCCTCCACCTAGCCATCATATTAATGCTAACTACATTGTCTCTGCTGTGCTCCCAATCCCCATGACCAACTATCAACTACTAATTTGTACTTCTTTAACCCTTCACCCCATTATCCCAGCCCCTCGATCCCCCTCCCTTCTGTCCATCACCAAATTGCCCACTGTATTTTTGAGTTTGTTTTTGATTAGTTTGTTCTTTTTGTTCCTTAGATTCCACATATAAGTGAAATCATATGGTATTTATCTTTCTCTGTCTGACTTATTTCATTTAACATAAAAACCTCTAGGTCCATCTGTGTCATTGCAAATGGTAGAATTCCATTTTTTTAATGGCTGAGTAATATTCCATTGTATATATATACCATTATTTCTTTATCCAATCGTCTGTTGATGGACATTTAGATTGCTTCCACATCTTGGCTATTATAAATTGTGTTGCCATAAATATTGGAGTGCATAGATCTTTATAAATTATTGTTTTGGTTTTCTTTGGATAAATGCCCAGAAGTGTAATTGCTGGGTCAATAGGTACATCCATTTTTAATTTTTTGAGAAACCTCCATACTGTTTTCTGTAGTGGCTGTATCAATTTGCAATCCCACCAACAATGTATGAAGGTTCCCTTTTCTCCCCATTCTAGCCAACACTTGTTGTTTTTTAATTTATTGATGATAGCCATTCTGACAGGTGTGAGGTGATATCTCATTGTGGTTTTAATTTGCATTGTTCTGATGTTTAGTGACCTTGAATATCTTTTCATATATCTGCTAGCCATCTATACTTCCTCTTTGGAGAAGTATTTGTTCAGGTCTTTCGCTCATTTTTTAATTGGATTGTTTGTTTTTTGTTGTTAAGTCATGTAAGTTCTTTATATATTTTGGATATTAACCCCTTATCAAATGTGTCATTAGCCAATATCTTCTCTCAAACAGGCAATTGTCTTTTTGTTTTGTTGATGGTTTCCTTTGCTGTACAAAAACTTTTTAGTTTGATGTAGTCACAATTGTTTATTTTTTCTTTTGTTTCCCTTGCCCAGGGAGATATATCCAAAAAGAAATTCCTGTTAGTAATATCAGAGAGTTTACTGCTTATGTTTTCTTCTAGAAGTTTTATGGTTTTGGGTCTTACATTTAAGTTTTTAATCCATTTTGAGTCTATTCTTGTATATGGTATAAGAAAGAGGTCCAGCTTCTTTATTTTTGCATGTATCTGTCCAATTTTCCCAATACCATTTATTGAAAAGATTGTCTTTACCCCATTGTATATTCTTACCTCCTTCGTCATATATTAAGTGAGCATATAGGCATGGATTTATTTTAAGGCTCTCTATTCTGTTCCATTGATCAATGTATCTGTTTTTATGCCAGTACCATACTGTTTTGATTACTGTAGCCTTATGGTATAGTTTGACATCAGGTAGTGTGATACCTCCAACTTTGTTCTTTCTCAAGATTGCCGTAGCTATTCAGGGTTTTTTATGGCTCCATATGAATTTTAAGATTATTTGTCCTAGCTCTCTGAAAAGTGCCATTGGTATTTTGTCATATTTTAAGATAATATTAGGTATTACAAGTTAATAAATCATTTAATACTTAGAGTTTAGGTAATTAACTATTTAGGAAAAGTCATAAACATTTAAATACAATAAAAACTAAATAGAATTAGCTATTTTAAAATACGACCAAATGTAGGTAGATTATATTGGAAGAGAAAAAGGTTTTCATGCAAAAAATTAAAACACATTAAAGATGAAAAAAATCAATTTAAGTAGGATAAAATCAGTAATTCTTACATGCCAAAGTTATTATATACAGAACTGAAATCCAAGCAGTAAGCTAGATGGATTACTTTTAATATTATGTGAAATGGCAAATATTTTAATATAATAAAATGGCATATAAATTAAGGTAAAAAGACATCTATATATTATAGAAAATTTGACAAAAATGGGTTATTCTATATGAGAAAAAACTAAGTGATTAATAAATATATGTAAAAAGTAATGTTTCTAAGAAACCAAAGTATACAAATTTAAATAAAATTTTATTATACTTAGTTCATTAGAAAATAGTTTGAGAAATGATAAAGTGATGAAACGAAACGTTCCCTTTGGCATAATGCTTTATGAATGCAAATTGATAAGAAATTCAGAAACAGAAATTTGACAGCTGCGCTAATAAACTGATATACATTAATATCTTTAATTCTGCAATTTCACATTACAGAATTTATCTTGAGAAAATAATCATAGCTCCTCACAAGATTCATGCACATATACATAATTATTTTATGTTATTATAAAGCAAAAATAAATTATATATGTATAATGTAAATATTATGAAACATTTTAAATGTTTTAAAAATATTTAATGACATAAAAATGTTCAAAATAATGTTAGTAAAGCATGTTATAAAGGAATATCTATACAATTATATGAATTGTAAAAAAAAAAAAAAAGAAAGAGAGAGAGAGAGAGTATTGTAGCATTACTTACAACAACCAAGACACGGAAACAATGAAGTGTCCATTAATAAATTAATGGATAAAGAAAATGTAATATATATGTACATACAATGAAATTTTATACAGCCATAAAAAAGAAGGAAATCTTGCCATTTACAACAACATAGATGGACCCTGAGAGACTTAGTGAAATAAGTCAGATAAAGACAAATCAGACTGTTTTTACTTGTATGTGGAATCTAAAAAACAAACAAACAAATTCATAGATAGAAGAGATTGGTGCTTACCAGAGGCAGAAGTTGGGGCAGAGGGTGAGTAAAGTGGGTGAAGATAGTTAAAATGCACAAACTTCCAGTTATAAAATAAATAAGTCCTGGAGATGTAAAATGAATAATACTGTGACTAAAATGAATAATACTGTATTATGTATTTGAAAGACACTAAGAGATGGAATTCTAAAAGTTCTCATCACAAGAAAAAAAAAATGTGTAACTATGTGTGGTGATGGATGCCAAGTAGACTTATTATGATGATCATTTCTCAATACATAAAGATATTGAATTATTATGTTTACACCTGAAACTGATATAAAAACAAAGGAGGGAGAGAGAGAGAGAGAAGAAGAAGAAGGAGGAGGAGGAGGAGGAGGAGGAGGAGGAGGAGGAGGAGGAGGAGAAGGAAAAGGAGAGAAAGAGGAGGATGAGGAGAAAGAGAAAAGAAAAACATCTATGATTTATATTTATTTATTTGTGTCATTTACTAAGTGGTATTATGCAAAGCAGGAGGCTGGAGTCTTTTTTTTAACATGCATATTTCAAACACGCACAAAAGTAGATAGAGGAATGTAACAAGTCCCAACACCTGGTCCTAATAAACATCAATTATCTCCATTTATTCATTAACCCCTCCAAAATAATTTTGAAGCAAATTCTTGACATCATATAATTTCATTCATAAGTATTTCAATATATATTTTAAAGAAAAAAATCTTTTTTGAAAACTATGATACCATTATCACATCTAAAATATAACAATAACTTCTGAATATTGTCAAATATCTAGTCAATGTTCATTAAAGTCAATTTATACATGTTTTAATATTTAGGTCCACAAATTGTAGTTAGTTGACACGCCTTTTAAGCTTCTTGTAATCTATAACAGGGTTTTTAAAATCAGCACAATTGACACTTAGGGCTTATAATTGTAGGCGATTGTACTATGTAAAATTGTATACTTATGCTCATCTTAGGCCTGTATCTAGACGCCAGTAGCATTTCCCGGGTTGTGATAACCAAAAATATCTCCAAACTGCAAAGTGCCCCAGGGGGGGACAAAAATCCCATGCTATTGAGAACTGTTGATATAAAGGCTCTTTCCTCTACCCCTATCTTTTTCCTCCTCCATGCAGAGTATTTGTCCAAGAGCTTGGGAGCCTTATTGCATGGAGTATCCCACAGTCTGGATTTTGCCATAACTGATATAACTATCTCTCTGGTGTAATATAACACATATTTTCAACCTCTATACTTCTTATAAACTGTTGGATTTAGAGGACTAAATACAATCAAGTCCTTTGTCATCAAATTTCTAATATCTTTCAAATTTGTCTAATGTCTTCTTTCTCACTGAACTACCCTGGTTCAGGCCACTATCAATTCTCACCTGGATTAATACCGCAGCCTCCTAACTGGTCTCTGTGTTTCCAGTCTTATCCCTGTCTTATTTCTTCACACAGAAACCCCCCAGACATCTTTCTAAAATGCACACTTAATTATGTTAAGCATGCCCCTGCACCTCACCTCAAACACTTAAAACCCATCAATGACTCTCCATTGCCCTCAGAGTATTGTCTGAATTCCTTGCTCAAGTTTATTTTGTAATTGGACAGCCTCTTACTTTTCTAATTTCTTTTCTGTTTCTTCTACTTCCATATAGGTTTCTACACTTTCTCTTTATATATGCATAATTCATAAACAATGTATACTGTCAATCTTACATGTTTAAAATTTTGCATAAATAATAGCACATTGTTCCTATTCTTCTGCAACTTACTTTTAAAAAAAATTTATGTCAATTCAGTTCTTTAAGTACTAACAATCCATTGTTTAAATGAAATGATTAATTTATTTATTCTTCTCATTTAATATCTTTGTATCTCTAATAACTGGCATAAAATTGTTATTTAAAAGATGTCAATATTCATAAAGCTTTTTAAAACATAGTGTCCTTCGAAAGATAAAAAAAGCTTGTTGTGAGGCTGGACATAATTCTAAATTTACCCTTTCACCTTCTCCACTCCAACCCAACCCAGAACCAAGTCAGAGGAACAAAAGCAAACAAAGTCCTAGGAACTCATTAATCTGGGAAATCTCTCCCATTTGAGAGAAGATACTGAGGGGCTGAGAGGAAAAAAAGGGGAAAAGCTCTGGACAGTACAAGCTTCTGTTTGTCAGCTTTGAAGGTCAGTAGCAGAATGAATAATAACCTGAACTCATGATTTTGGTTAGCCGAGCAGTTCATAAAGGCGTAATCAGAAAAACCTAATTATAGAAGGGAAAAGAAGAACATAAGTGACAAGACTGTTTGAGGGAGCGGGAGACCAGGTAAAGAGGCGCCAGGTAATGTTTCTCTTGCCACCACCCATATTGCAAGGGATTAGTAAGACTGTAGTCTCAGTCTCTCTCAGTACTCTAAACCTACTGGCATCATTTTCTCTGAAGCTAGGGCTGGGTTGGCAAAAGTTGCTAAGCATGGACAGGGAAGATGAACCACTTTGACAGAAGCAAAGGCCTCCAGGTTCCACAGCTAGTTGAAGGGATAATTTTAAAATTCTCCCAAAAGAATAAAATACATTCTCAACTAAGTGGCATGAATGTTTCTCAAATGATTAAAGAAATCTCAGATAAGAGAAAAGAGTTGATTTAACCAAACAAATTGTGCATAGTTTCAGGTAATGACAAACCATCTTGCCATGCCTTTAGGTATATATAGACAGGTTGAGAATGCAATGCAAAGTTATCATACTATATATCTGAAAGAGCAAGAGGTCTCACATAAAGTAGGAAGGAAGTCTAACTGAGTTTTGATGGAGCTGACCATGTTAAGCACCAACAAGTTAAAAGAAATGTTATCAAATATGCAAACCATAACAGCTAAAAGGAAGGAAAAACAAGGAAGAGGAAGGGAAGGAGAGGGAGGAGAGAAAGAGATAAAATGGGATGGGAAATAATGGGAAAAATATAACTAAAGAAAATGTAGGCAATTTTTATGAGTGTTTCTATACTGTCATCTAATCAGAACACAGATTTTTTAATTTACTAAAATGAAATTATTGGGAAAAAAACAATAAAATAGAGGGTATTTGTAAAGTTAAAGACACAAATTGAAGATAATTTTATAATTACATTTTAAAAGCTATTTAATATTTTCATTTGTAGGCTGGGGATGGAAAGAAATTATTTGGATTCCTTATTATTTCTCTTTTATTTTCTGATAAGTACATACCATTAAAATGCAATAAGTAGATACAGAAAGCCCAAATCCAAAGTGGGATCTTAGAACAAACACTTGATTTAATCATAGTAAATTCATAAAGATGATTAAAACAATTAGATAATAAATATGCCATGCAAATAATGATCCAATCTAAATATTACTGATTTTCTCAAAGTAAGCAATACAACAAATAGGGTAGAGAGACATTTTCAATAATATAATACAAGAAAAATTTCTGAAAATAAATAACTGAATTTGTACTTCATAGGGAGATACTAAATTCTAGAAAAGAAATCATGTCATAATGTAATAAATAGTGTAAAATTACAATGTAGGAGGTCAATGTAGAGAATGGAAGGTTTACATCCCACCAATAGAATTAGAGAAGGCTCTGTGGCAGAGATATCTTTTGAGTTGTGCTTCGAGAGCTGGATTTTTTCCAAAGATAATAGTGGGGAAATATGCAGATAATAGTTTGAGCAAGAGTAAAGTGAGAAATAATAAGGATTATTCGGAGAAATGTCATGAATGGAAGTTTGACAGGCAGATAAATGTGGAAGTAGGAGTGGAGCTTAAGAAGAGAAGTAATTGAGAAAATGTAACCAACATGCTAAACATGAATTTCATTCTCTTGGCATTAGGAAATTGTTAAAAATTATTGGAGTTAGGCTTCTATATAATGCTTTTTTTATTCCAATGCACAATTCTTCCTATTAGCCAAGAATTTAAAATAAAAGCTATCGTTAATATTTCAGACTGAATTGCCCTGCTCTCAAAACTGGCAGAGTTTATTTAGCCCACTTGTTTTCAACCTCAGACACTTGGCAATGTCTGCAGACATATTTGGTTGCCACATGTGTGAGGAGGATGCTATTGACACTTAATGTGTAAAGGCCAGGTACGCTGGTATTCATTCCATAGTGCAAAAAAACGCCCCCTCAAAAGAATTATCAGGCCCAAAATGTCAAGAGTGCTGGAGTTAAGAAACCCTGGCCTAAAGCTAAGCTAACCAGCAAAACCCAAACCAAGTTGAGCTGTCCAGATAGCTGCAACACTCTAAATCCTCTTCACCTTCTGCAGACTACTTGTCCCAACAGAAATATCTCTCTACCCACATTCTATCCAAAAACACTGTGTCTACTTAATCGAGCCATGCTGCTCATCTTTGATATCTAAAGATACTGGCCAAGTGAACTCCCTTTCTATAATCTATCATCTTTTGAATCTTATCCCATTATAATTCTATACTTCTTCCCTCCAACTATTCTTCCACTGCTGCCTTCTCAGCTCTTTCCTCTGTGCCCTGTGGAATCCTATTCTCATTAATAAATTATTCTGCATCTTGCACTTCTTCACAAAGTGTTCATATACTTTCCTACAGCATTCTCAAATGTCCCAACTACTCTGAGGGCTGGAGAGAGAGTAAACATTCACCTTAATTCCTGTTTCTTCTTTTAAACCATAATGTCACTTTCTTGAATTAACATTTTTAGGCTCATGACATACTCTTAGCATCTCCTTTATCTGTCTTTTATTCATCCCTCTATCACATACCCAAATACATTAAGAATGCTGGACTTCTCTTCTCACAAATATAATCATGACCATGAGCATCTTCAATGTTCATACGCACAACTTTCCCAACACCGCAGTCTCACAGACCACCTCAATTCCAAGGAGTCTATACCACTCTTTTTACATCTACACCCAAAAGTATATTACTTTGAACTCTTTCACCTCTGAAAAAAACAGACAAAAATCAATATCCCAGTTCTTTACTGCTACATTAGCCAGGGTATCCAGGTACAACAGAAACCAACCCTTGCTAATTCAAGCAGAAAAAAACAAACAAAAAAAACTATTGGAAAGAAATTAGGTAATTAGGAGAATGATCAGTAAGGCTGGAATGCAGTTCTGAAAATGGCCGGACAAAATGGAACTTGGTAAACAGAATAGCAGCTGTAATCATACCATCGAAGCCACCGATAAAGACACCACTGGCCACTACCAAAGCCTCTGGTGGCTTCATTTGAACCTCTACTCACTCTCACTCTCCCTTGAATATTGGATGTGGCCACCGCACTGCCAAAATGGATTTTCTATTGTCTTTGATCCTTTGCAAGACTAATTACTTATTCAAAATTCAAGACAAGTGCCTTTCGTGACATCATACCTTAGCACGAAACTCCTGGCTTTCTCCTTCTGGAAAGCTCATTTTTCAAAACCTAGCTCACAGGTCTCCTGAGAAGCTTTGTCTTTCCCACCCAATAGAGTTGATCATTCTTTCTTTTGTGTCATCTGTGTATCTAGTACCTCAATTACAGCATTTCTAATATTTTATTGAAATTATTTATTTGCAAGTCTGTGTTTCTTACCAAAGAGAGGGTGCCTTGAAAGCAAAATCATAATTATTTTTACCTGTGCATTCTCTAGTACATCGTCTAGCAACATTTTAGATTCAAGAGAAGACACTATCGTTTACATTTTCACACCTATATTGGGAACTCCTTAGTGTGTTATATAAAAGATTTCCGCGTCATTTTATAAATGAATAGAGTTGATTTTTTGATTAAAGTCAAAAGAGTAATGTTAACCATGCGGAACTATTCTTACATGTAGGCAGGCAGGTAGACTGGGCTTAAAGGAATCTACCTTAGATATCAACTCCATTACCTTTGAGGATAACCTACTGGTTCCTGAAAAGTTCCTATGAAAATAAAAATGTTCATACATATAGTCAATAGGTTGTTAGATTAGTGGAGAGCAGAACAGGATGTGAGAAGTGGAAACAGAGAGGGGAAAGGACAGGCAAGGTCTGAGGCTTGAGTCCCACAAGGAGAGGAGAGATTAGTGGGTACCTCGCTGAGGAGCGACAGGCCCACAGAGGGGCACTGGGCAATTAGAAAAATATTAGAGTTTCATTTCACCTATGTCACGATCTTGCCCAGGTCAAGCCAGCCCTAACCACATATAAATGACAAATTTGGGAGTCTACAGAACAAAATTTCCCCAGTTTCTTGACTCTCTAAAGTGAGAGCACACACATTTTGAATGTTAATATAATAATTGCAGTTTTCCAGGGTGCTTTTTATTAAAATGTAGAATAATACTAAGAAATGTTCAGCTGTGAGTAAAAACAAAAAGATATAGTATATTTTATAATTGAGATAAATGTAAAAATACAACAAGAATGTGAGATTTCAAGCAATGTTATGATGATTATGGGGGCCTACTTTTGAAAAGATCGTGTGTTAAGCAATCATTGAGGTTACACTCTCAGTACTCTGTGTCACATCTAGATTATAGTAACTTGGAAGAACAAGGAGGAAGAAATGCACCAAGAGTTTTTATAAAAATTAAGTATCTTTCTGTCTCTGGCACTCAACTTACTCATACAACAAGAGAAAACTGAAACTTAAAAAAAAATGATGGTGTCTTTAAATCTTAATTACTTTCTCTTTTTGGTATCTTCTATGGGCACCTGAGCAAACATAGGAATTATAAAGCCATAACCCTCTCTTACTTCCCCAAATCAGTTGGTCAACAAACTTATATATGGACTACAAATAATAAAGCTGGAGAAAGTAGTCAGAAGATCATTACTTAAATCTAGCAATAATTAAAGCAGAGGCCAGACTCTGCTTTATAAAATAAATGTAAACAATTTTATGCTTAAAATGATATCTTGGCTGGGCATATTTTTATTTATACTTATGTTAGGTTTTTACTTAACAATAACAAAAGAGTAGAACTTTTTCACAGCAATTCACACAGACTATGGGTGAAAGACTTTTTAAAGCATCCAATAAACAAATCCTTAAAAATGTAAAGTGTAAAATAAATTTACAGTTTAAAGGCATATGGGTCTCTAAGCTTATTTTGCCCATCATCAAACCAAGGCCCAGAAAGAATTGTACTTGCTCAGCTTCACACAGTTACAAAGCAAAGACTATACTAAGAACCCTTGATCCAGGTTCATGCTTCTGAGCCAGGCAAGCTACTGTCCATGGATTAAAATGAATTTGCCATCTGTTTTTTGTTTGGACTGTATTATTTATACATTTTTTAATAGTTGAAAAAATATTTTGTGATACATAAAAATAATGTTTGGTGGCCTTTGGAACTGAAGCTTTTCTTAAAAGTCAAAGTGTTCAATATTAGTAAGTTAACAAAATGCAATCTTATTTCATACTGCGACTTGACAAATAATCACTGATTAACACAATTTGTGTTTTCTTTCACGAAATTGGTGACCAGAATTTATAACAGATAAAGTGAAAAGTCCATATATTAAAACATTGAGATATACATTTAAATTTATTTCCAACACAGGATTAAATCTGTGTATCAAGTTTAAAACTAAATATGATTCTATAATATTGTACATTTATTTATCTTCTCTCTGTAGTTCATCATTTTAAAAATTTTATTTAATAAAAAATGTGATATAACTTAATTCGAGCTCAGTTGAGACTTCGTATTTTTACTCCAATGAAATTCAAGACAATTGTAGCAACAGTATAATAAAAAAAAAAACTTAAATTCAGTTTTTCAAAATGATTATTAGACACCCAGAAATAAATGCAGTCAAATATTTAAATGACTATATTAATAATGAGAAAATTTTAAAATTAATTTAGATAACTAGAATAATAATCGGTCCCACACAATGTTTCAGTTTTTGAAATAGAGAATGTACTTGTCTCTTTCGTAAATAATAAAATCGATCTTCTTTTAACACAGCACTAAAATATGTGACAGTAGTGATTATATGTCTATTCCATAATATCACTTAAATGTATCCATCTTCTTCTGATATACAAATAACACAATATAGCATTATTCTTCCTAAAAGAAACTGACTATATGAAAGTTCGACATATGGGGAAATAATAACATGCCTGCAAAAGTAAAGGAGAAGCTCTTATGATATGACATTAAATTCTAGATCTAAAGTTGTTCTGGGAATAGCTATTTACACTGCTGGTAAATTTCATATTAGAGGTCCTTGTCTATTGAGTACTTTCCTCTTATTCCCATCATAAAAAAAAAAATCATAAAACAAACACTCCTCTAAATACAAAAATCCTGTCCTGGACTTCTAATATCTCTGCGTTTAAAATACCCCTACAACTGCCTCTACCTGTAATGAAATGTGTGTGTGTGTACACACACACACACACACACACACACACACACACACAGATACAGACATATATATACACATACACACACACATACATACATACATAAATATATTCATAGTTATAATGTATACCATTGTTTATTTGGCTTTATTTTATTGTAAATTTTATAAAAAATATTTTAAAAACAATTTGTGCAATAAGAAGAGTTGATATTTTCTGGAGGATTTGATACAAAAGGTCTGTGTGAGTGGCTTATAAAATATTATCTTATTAAATGCAACTGTATCTTAATGCTGAGTTGGACTTAAATTATTTAAATCATTCCACTTTTCATTTGGCATATATTTATCTTAATGTTAATATAATATTATACTACAAAGGACTATATATTACATTAATGAACTATCAAATCTTGTTCTTAGTATAAATTTGGATTTATCATTAACCATCTTCTACCTCCATCACCCACCTCCCATCTGCAACTTACAGGAAAAGCCCAATATGCCAACATCAACGTAGTTCACCATTACAGGAATCTTGTCTTAGCACTCTCCACATACATGTCGATAAAGGAATCAATATAAGATAAGTTGATTTAAAATAAAATATTTTATTAATGTGTATACTTACACACACATATATATATGTGTGTGTATGTGTGTACGTGTGTGTGTGTGTGTGCGTGTATAAATTTCCCAAAGGTTGTATCTCTATGATAGAAAATCACACATATTATATATATATATATATATATATATATATATACATATATACATAACATTGAGTCATTCTGTGTAGTATTAAGATATTAACTTTGGAAGTCTTTCCCTTCTGCATAAACTTGTCCTCACGAATATTTGAAATAATTCAAAATATATGACAATTTTCGTGATTTATTTTTATCAAAGAAAAAGAATCTCAAGACATGCAATAAGAAAATATACCACAAAGACATTTATATGAAAACAAGAATTTTGGCCATACTGAACTTAGCAATCGTGACTTTATATATACGAACTTGAATAAAGACAATAAGTTTGTCAGCGCACCTAGTAGATTATTTCACTTGCCTACTTCCTTTCCCTGAGGCAGCAGATGAAAGAAATAGCCACTGTCCTTTCTTTCCCAATGTAAACTTTTATTCACTCTGTGCAAGTAGGCAGATATTATATATTTTTCTTCCAGACAGCAGAAACTTCCATCTTTCCCAGTCACAAAAATCAGTGACAAGTAGAATAACGTAGAATCTGCCATGTTACTTTTGCTTTTACCATTAGCATTGAATTAATATTTATATGCTTTTAGGAAGGCCCAACAGTAGAGAAGTAAATAACTTAAAGACGGCAAAATTTTAAATTTACCCCCGGGCTTACACAAAAGCTAACCAACGAACTCTTTCTTGCTGGTTATTTTGTGTGAAATGCAGGGAGTTTCTGGATGACTCAATGTCATTTCATTTCTAATACACATAAAACATAGTGCTGTTGTCCCTAGAATTTAAAAATTTCTAATTTATACATCAGCATTTAAACCAAAATATTCCATAAAAACTGTATTTTTTAGGTACCAGGAATTAAAGGAGAGTGTTTCAAATCAAAAGGGAAGAGAAAAGGTGGGGGAAAGGGAAAAATAAGGCCAAATCAGGGAAAACATTGTCCATTGTGACAACCAATTCATCATGATCCTTTGTTTGGAATTATCCTCAATAGGCCAGAACACAGTTTATGTTTGCATAGTCTTTTTTTTTTTTTTTTTTTTTTTTTGTGGCAAGCAGTTTCCCTGCGAGTTAACTATGATCCTTACCCACGTTATTCTTTCACAAACTGGTGGTTTTCTATCATAGAGCTATAGCCTCAGGAGAACTCTTTTTCTCTTTCAAACACATTTTGAAAGGGAGTGCACATAATGCTTTTTCTCTGTCCTAATTTTGTTTTTGCCACAAGGCCAGCTTCATGTCAAAGTATTAATGTCTATTTTCAAAGAAAACTAAAGGTCCCCTAACATTATAACATTACAAATTGAATCTACTGTCCCCAGATTACTTGGCTAGATGTCCTGTATAAAATTTTAAAGATCTATATTATTTAAACATGATTTTCTAAGACATTGCACATTGTTGTCTCTGGACCCTGAGATTTATACTGTTAACTGAGATTTCCCATGTATGCGATTGAGTTGTGATTTGGAATCCAACTATATATTATGGGTTAGTCAGTGAACATGGACCCAAGTGAGTACCAGCAGAAGGTTCATCTAGGGGGACGCCATTGGGAACAGATTGTTCCTTTGGACAAAAATATGATAGTATCAAGGAAAGAGATTATTGGTCCATTGTGGTCTGTGGGGGTTAGATGATGAGAAATCCCTTTGGAAATCCTCAAAGACTAACATCTATTCTGCGTTAGAGCTGAATCACAGGAGGGTACACTAACCTGATCTGCTCCCAGGTAGTGAGATATCCTGACCCTAATGACAGATGTAGAATCTGAGTGTAGTACTGTGCAAAGATTTTGGTCCTTGGAGTCAAATGGCTAATTCTAAACTCCACTTTTTTCTCCTTTACTTAATAAACTTTTTTTTTTCCTTTACTGAGGTCTAATTTACAAATAAAACTGTAAGATATTTAAATTGTACATTATGGTGATTCGATATATGTATACATCAGTTTCCACATTTTAACAACAGATGTTGCCTTTGACGATATAAACTCTCTGAACTCTAATATTTTTTATTTGTAAAATAAAAATTATACCCATGGCATAGAGTTATTGTAAGGACTTAAGTAAAAGTCGATAGTCAATAGTGTTCTCTCTTCCCCTCTTCTTCCTTCCCCTCCACTCTCCTCTTCTTTCCTCTACCTCGTAAAGAATTTCCTTAGAGAAATTTAAGTAAAATTGGAAGATCAGTTACCATGTTTATGGGATCCTGAAAGAAGCTTATTAGAAGATCACATTCACTGTTACTTAACCAATGACATCATAGGAAAAAAAATGTATTAATGTAGTAGGGGTATGCACACCAAAGGTGGTATGGAGTCATAGAGAGGGACATTATAACCCAATGTGACTATTGTACCTATCGTAAGGCATGGAGTAATAAGCGATAAGTCTGCAGAAGGTGGTTAGTTACCTGAGGGTGGGATTGAAAGGTGAAAAACTAAAGGGTGAGTAATTTAGTGAGATATAAATTTCAGATAGATAATTCTGGCAGCAGAGTGGAACAAAGACTGAGGAACGGAAGCAAGAGTTAAGGTGGAATGTGGAAGTTTAATTGTTCACTTGAGGAATGACAGGGCCTGAATGAGAACAATGGCAAATGAGCAGACAGACAGTAACATCATGACCCGGTTTTTCTAGCCTTGTGGGGTTGCCACAGAAAGGCATGTGGAATATAGAAAGAGAAGGCTTCAGGGAGAAAGTAAGAGAGAAGACATCGCTCAAGGCTAAAAGGAAGCAAATGTTTTTTATTTCACCCACCTAGCTTAGGCAGATTTAGACCTTAAATATCCCTTGTCGAAACCAGGAAATCGTAGTTCAGGGCCTTAGAAATTGTGTTCGATTAATAGTTTGAGGTAAAGTATATGACGTGAATCGATGAAAATACAGTATTAAAATAATATGATATTAGACCATAAATAAAATGTCCATATAGTCTAGATATAAAATCAATATATGTCTGATAATAGACTTATTTTCCTTTCTCATTATTGAATTTAATTATATAAAAATAATTCGAACAGTGAATTACATTTGGTTATACATTTAGAGATTTGTTTTTATCTAAAAGAGGACATTATTTATGAAATCTGGACTGATTTGGAAAATCAGACTAGACTGTCACTTTCATAATATACAGAAGAATTGACCACAAATAAAAAAAATACATAAAAAATATAATAAGTCATTGAACTTTCAACCATTTTAAGAAAAATGCATGTGTTTTGCTGGGACTCAGGTAAACCTGGTTATCACTACTATCCATTTGAACTTTATAGTTTGAAAACAACAATGTGACTCAACACGCTGATATATATGTTATCTCTTAAGACCAGCTCAGATATTAATGTAACTTGTTAGTGAATTTGTTTCTCTATACTTATTCTAGACATTAAAGTGTCAAGGTGTACTTGTACCACTCAGATACTCCTTGGTCCAAAGCAGTTTTGTGTGAGTAATAATATACAATTTTTATTCTAATTCTTTTCTACTTCTTTTTTTTTTTGGTTTGGGTTGGTTTGTTTTGGTTTGGTTTGGTTTTTTTTTTTTCCCACTAAAGAAACATGAGAATCTATACAATTTCATTTTAAAAACTATAACCTAGTTGCAGGTGGCTATCCTTCTAGTCCATATGTCTTTATATTTTTTGAATTGTACCTTCACCTATTGCCATTCCTAGATTTTATTAAAATATTTTTAAAAATTTACTGTGATATATTATAACATTTTCTGAATGTTGATTTTGTTGTTTCCATTGTACAGAAATATCCCAAACTTGGGTCTCTCAGCTTTTAATCTTGCTAGTTACATAAAAAAGCATACGTATGTGTTTAACTCTATGGTTAAACAAAGACCATGTTATTTAAGTCGATCATAATCACATAAATTTTAATAACATGCATTCTTACCATTTTCATAATCTTTATTAGTAATAAATATAATATGTCTCTTTACCATACAATGAATTCACTCAAATATTTTCAACAGTTATCTTGGGTAACTAAATTTGTTCTGCTAATTTATTGTTTTATTCCAAGTCCCACTGAAAATAAATTTGATCACACAGCTGTTATTATCACTGGAATTTAGTTGCTTCTTACAGTTATATCTTAAATGTCATCTGCACTGCCTCCAATATAAAGTACAGGATAACTCTTTATGCCCTATTCTTCGCCTTTGTTTTACTACCGTTTAAAACTTTCAATTAATCACATTTATTTATTTAAAGCTTTCAGGTTTAGTATAAAGCAGAAAACCAAACCACATAACCACAGTGACACTAATTCAATGGGTCATTGAACCACTAGCTTTGCCCGAGAAGCAAATCTTAAACGAACTACATTTGGCATATCCTTTACAAGAGTTACTCTGAAAAAGGAAAGCAATATTTTTGTGTTGTGTTTTAATGACAGAACATATTTAAAAAAAATCTACAGTGACAAAGATTTTTTTATCAGACCCAAAATTTCAAAGTAGACACTTTAAAATCACATTTTTGCAAATAGAATGGTATTTTATTTGTAAAAAAAAAAAAAAAAATGAATTTCTGAAAATTCCCCAAAATGTATGCATTATATAAAATGAGATAAAGCTATAACAGTAGCAGTTGAAGTGTGACGCCAATTTGGTTGTAGCATCTCTATTCCAATGATTTGCAGATTCTATATGGTTTCTGCAGTTACAGAGAAGGAGTCCCAAGGAATAGTGATTGTTTAATTCTCAGATACTGAAGATCTGTTAGAACCGTGGTGTCACTAACAGAGTAAAGAAGTCACAGAAAGAGGTTAACTTTCTGAGAAAATGTTACAACTTTAGTTTCTACTAATTATGCATTCAGCTAAAACATCTAACAACAGGCAATTTAAAGTAATAAGTACTCAGGGGAATTGTTTCATAAACTATATAAATGTCTAACCAATGTACTGTATACTTGAGACTAATAATAAAATAAAACAAATAAAATGATAACACAAACCTTAAGCATATAAAAATTTTAATTGCCATTTATACCTCAATAAAGTTGAAAAAAGAGTTAAAAACTAACATCATAAGTACCATTAAATAATTTTTTAAATTTAACAAAGTATGTTTATAATTATTATCTCATTTGATCGTCACAAAAATACTATGAATTAGTAAGCAGAAAATATATTATCATTAGCAATTTTGTTTAAAGTGAGAAGATTTCGGAATGAAAACTATAGATTTGTGAAGAATACAAAATGTTTTGAACCTACCGTTTTTACACCACCATTTGATGGACCAATATTTTGAGCCCTGATTTTGATACTTTGATATTTATGAACATAACTATTTTATCATTATAAAAACATCGATAAATTTTAATTTATTTTTAGAATAAATATTCTGTTATATTTTAGAATGAATATATTAAACTAATTTAATTCCATGATCAACTTGTTACACATTATAGTTAAATAATTTTCTTATTTTCATTGTTTTTTTACCAAAAATTTTAATTAAAATAAGTTATTTGCAATGTAAATTTTATGAGAAATTTCATTAATAAATCAATTTTTGTCTAAATCAAAACTTTTTAATGGTTATACTATATCATGGTTTGTTTTTGGTCATTATTCTACTTAGATAAATTTTCCTGGATTTAATATTACACATAAATATTTCAATAAGGTATTATTCTTTTATAGAACTTTAGTTAATAAAATTTTTATGTTCAATCATATCCTTTCTTGATTTTATTTTCTATTGATTATTTCTAGCAAGTGCACTTATTAACGATCACCAAACCAAACATCACTGGAGTTAAAATGGTAACTTCAAAATACTTGCTTTAAATTGGATACTATCTGTACTTAGCTGATTCTTATTGCAAAATCTGGAGTAATACTCATTTTAGAAAGCAAAAAGAGAATGACGAACCAAGAAAGAATTTAGAGATCACTACATTTTAAGCCTCATCATAAATGAGAATCCCTAGAAACCAAAATTTCTTCAACAAATAATATTTTGTACATCATTGCACTTCCTTTTTGTTAAGAAGTACTCAGCAAAACTTACACTTTCCAACCTACCAACGTGAAAAGGATGTGCTGAATTGAATGAGATACAAGAGACCATTTCATTGGTATAAAGAATTTCAGATGAAGAATTTAAGATCAGAAAATTGATGAAAGAAAGTGGAATTTCAAAAGATGCCCACCTGGACTGTTGAGCAAACTAATCTCTTACTAACTGTATTCAAATTTTCTTAGACCACCATTTAAAACATCTAAGTCCTCTGAATAGTTTCTTCACCTCTTCCAACATAATAATTCTATACCTTATCAAAAGTATCCCTCATTGTTTAATAACATTATGGTTTATTCACATTTACTGTGTGGAAAGATTAAGGCATTAAAATAACTAGTACAAGTGACAGCATGGGAAAAATAAGTTAAAAATTTTCACTCAGGAAGGTTAACTTGAAGGGCAAGAGCACAGGTTTTAGAGTCAGATAGATGTGTTTTCAAGTGCTTCCTCTGTCACATCCCAGTGGGATCTCTTGTGCAAGTCACTCTCTCTCTCGAGACCTCAATTTCCCCATTTATTAAGTGAAGATAATCATAGCTTCATAAGTTTTTGTGAAAATTAAGTAAGATAATGTATACAGAACACTTAGGCCAGGGCAAGCAATACATCAGATATTTAATAAATGCTATTTAATTTAAAATTACAATAATATGTATTTTAAATATTTAAAACTGTTTAAAGCACTACAGAGATCATAGTTTTGCACTGAATCATATGTCTTTGACGTTATCATAGGCATTGTTCTTTATTTCTTAGTATAAACCTGGCCTGTAGAATCTAGTTGACAGTGCTATAAAATGCCACTGTCCTACATGTTACATAAAACAAATATATATAGATAGATAGATTGATATGTATTATATATGTATATATATAATACTTATATATCATACATATATATGTGTGAGATACACACACACACACACTCCACACACACACACATAATAGTCGTTGGAAAATTTGCTTGCTGAAGGAGACTAGACATTTAATGCAGGCATCTTCTGGTGGAACCGATTTCATATTTTAGTTACAGAAGTGATACCAAATATTTCCTATATGGTGTCTTAAATTCAATGATTATCAAATTATCATTCTAAATGGTATATAAGGTCTTACAAAATAAATATTTTATATCCATTTTTGTAAAACATGACATATGTATTATCTGTACCGGTCTTTAAAAGAATTTTTGCTGTTTTTAAGTGAAATAAATTGTCAAACCTTGTTGCCTAGAGTAAATTTTCAGTTACACAGTATAGTACAAAATTTTTCTTAGCTTTTATATACATGGAAAATTATTTTAACATCAAGAAAAACAAAAATGACAACCTGTTGAAGAAAATACTTAAGACTTAATAGAAGCAAACCTAATCTTACAGTTTCTATATTAATTCATTGTACTCTTGAAGAGTTATAAATGGATATTAGAATTAGAGCTAAATATAGGAAGTTCTGGGTTTTTAATTATTCCTCAAACAGTAATTAGGTTGCCATAAAAGCCCAGTCTCACCTGGGTTAGCAGTGAAATAATATCAATGACTAATAAATATATATTTTTAAATAGATTGAGGTGATAAAGACAGATATAGTAAAGAAGGGGGGAAATAAACTACTGAAATAGACCACTGTATTTGAAATAGTCATTTTTAATTACATAAAATCCTCATTGATATATCCTAGCCTTGGAGAAACCAATCGTTTAACTAAAAAATAAAATAAAATAAAATAAAAGACTATAGACTCTAATAAGAAATGCAGATATATTACTTTCAAATTTACCCTGTAAATCTAGTTGCTAATAAAAGTATTTCTAAGTAACAGACTTTCATTGTGTACTTTAATAAATAGGTGGAAATCATTTGAAATTAGATCCATTTGTATCACACAATGTGTTAAAATCTTTAAGAACAGCTTGGTTAAAAGCCTCAAGCAATCTTGTTTACACTATTAGCAAATCCTTGCTTCATAGATCATACAAAAGTAAATTTCAGCCTAGCCTAGTTCAAATTATCATAAATTCTGAATTATATTCAGCATTTTAAAGCTAGAAGGGAAGGGACCTAAGAGATATTCCAGTAAAGTCTATAATAATGAGGGTTTTTTTTTTTTTTTGGCTGTTGTATATAAAATGTATGTCATATGTATAAACAAATTCTAAACATTGTTGACTATTTTTAAAAATGTTACTGACACTAGATCGGTACCTCAATATGGTGTATCTTTTCAACTTATCAATAATTTCACATGGTATTTCAGGAATGTTTTGTTGGGGTGATTTAAAATCATTAGCAGTGTGTTGCATTGTTTCTATTGTTTGCTTTACTTTTTTTGTTTTCTCATTCTACTCTGACCTAGAAAGTTCAAGAGTAATAATCTTCACACTAACAGTTTGACCAGACTCGATACACAAATAGCATATCCAACAATTTCAAGAAGTTGTAAAAAGTAAAAGGAACTATTATACAGATCTGAAATCACTAGTGGTGGGAGCCACCATGTGGCTTTCTACACACATGAGAGAAAGCTTAGAATTTCACTCCTGTATTCTGTTCTGCTGAGGTGTATTTTATATCGGGAGGAAGTCAGATAAACCTGTGCATTCAATAAAGCTGAGCCGTACACTGCAATTGCCAAAAAACTGTTTCTCTTCTTGCCAGGCTCTCTACCTGTATGTTCTAGTTCTTAGAGACTTTTCTGGGGCCTAATGGAAAAACTATCAAAATATGCCACCACTTCCAGGAGGAAAAAGTGAGACTTTTGTCATTTGGGCACCATCTGCCCAGTCACCCTGCTCCCTGATGTAACCTACTTTATTTATCAGTGCAATAAATATTTATTGAGCAGCAACCAGGTGCCCAGCATATGCTATGTTGCCAAGAGGAATGCAAAAGAAATGTTAGACATAGTTTCTGACCTAAAGGTGTTTCATGTCTGATTATAGAAAAAAAACACACTTTTGTGAAGCAACTAAATGACAACACATAACAGTATGCGATAATTGCCAGAAGACTGGCACAATTAATGTTACAAAAATTAATGTTACAAAAAGGGGGAGATCAGTATGGACTCAATGTCTGAAAGATGCCCTGTAGAAGACCGATGTAGATCTATGCTTACTAGAATAGGTAGGATTTTCTGGACTGAGAAAATAATGACCGGTAGTCCAAGTGTAAAAAAATATCCAAGTGAAGAAAAGTCAAGAAAATAACTCTTAAATTGAAAAATAAATAGTCTCTGTCATTACATTTAAAATAATTAAAATTACTAAAATTAAAGATTCTCTTTCTTCATCATATTAAATCATTTCAAGTGCTAATCTTATGAACTAACTCATTTGCAGATGCCATATACACAAGGTGAAGCTGTATAAAAAGAATTAGCAATGTCCAACAGCAAGAAAATAACTGGAGGAAGGAACAATAGGAAGCAATTTGTGAGTCTGACAAAAATTCTACCTTGCAAATAACGGTTGACCTGCAGATGCGAGACAAAGTCTTAGATTGTTGTGAGCTTCAAGTGGTTTACTTGCAAGAAGAGTAAAAGAAAATCTAAATGACTGAAAAGGAAAAGGTAATAAAAAGCAGAAGAGGAATGCTGGAGGAGTCTTGCATATTTACTTAAGCTACCCCATCTTGTTGGAAAGGGAGAAAGCCTGGGAGGAAAAACTATAAAGTAAAAAACATTTTTTGTACTGTATCTCTGATGGCCAGAGATCACCAAGCACTCCTTAAGACTCTCCACTCTAGGACTCTGTAAACTCTATTTTTTTTCCAATCATAATATTTTCATGTTTATACAGCATATGCTCTAGGCCTTATCTGGGGAACTTGTATATTATTGAGTTCTAATCATGATGCTATCTGATAATATCCAAGAAAACACAGACCATGAAAGTACCCTCCAATCATGCTTTCTTTTGTGACGGAGATTTTATCAGTAACCACAAGGACACAATGGGTTGATTTTGAATTTTAATAACCACAAATCAATGTTTACATATTTATCCCAATCTCTGGCAGAGCTAACTGATTGATAAGGAAATCTGAGTTACATTTTTGTTTTCACATGTTTCTAATGTTACTTGATTTTTAAGGATATGGCAAATTTTAGAGCTGGAAGAGTGCTAAGAAGTGATTTAGTTCAAGACATTTGTTTTAATATATAAAAAGATGAGGTCTAGAAAATTTAAATGACATCCTAAAAGGCTCACAACTCAATGGCAGCTCTGCGTATTTTATCTCCTAGATCAAAGAAGTTTTTATTTTATTACCCTATGATATTAGCTATTATATTAATTTTAGTAGCCAATATATTAGAAAGAGCTCAATTCTCAGTTCTCATCCTGACTAATCAAATAATATGTGATTCCAATTACAGTAACTAATTTTTTTATCCACAAAATTTGTGTATGCCCAAGAATATTTCTAAGTACTTTTATAAATATATACCTATCTACTTTATTACTATCTTCTTCCTTCCTAAGGAAGCAGTATTCGAAGATGCATGATCAGATGCAAATGATAGGCCAACACAGACAGAAATACGCCTAAATTTCCCCCCTTGTACCAGGCTATCACACGTCTGGCCCTTAAAGCACCACATTTCATAGTATTCCCAGTCTTGACTTGGCCTTGTGACTTGCTTTGGGCAATGAGATGGTGGCAAAGGTGATGCAAGCAGAGGTGTGATGAAGCTCAAGCTAGAGGAGAGATTATGGAGGAGAGACCCTGGAGGGTAAAGAGCCACCTTGGACCTTCCAGCCCCAGCAAACTCCTAAAACTCCTAGCTGGACACAGCCACAAGAGTCACCTCAGCAATCTTAAGCATTTACCAAAAAAAAAAAAAAAAAAAAAAGGAAAGGAAAGAGAAAGAGAAAGAGAGAGAGAGAGAGAGAGAGAGAGAGAGAGAGAGAGAGAGAGAGAAAGGAAGGAAGGAAGGAAGGAAGGAAGGAAGGAAGGAAGGAAGGAAGGAAGGAAGGAAGAAGAAAGAAAGAAAGAAAAAGAAAGAAAGGAATTAACTGTTAACTATATGAGGTGATGGTTGTGTTAATTATCTTGATCTTGGTAATCATTCTAATATATATACACATTAGATTTTATATATATAAAGTCATTACATACCCTTTAAATATATACAATTGGATTTGTCAATTATTCCTCAATTAAACAAACAAACAAACAAAAAAGTAAGGAAAAGGAAAACCACTCAACTGAACACAGTCAAGCCAAAGCTGGTTTCCAATGCCTACTCTCATAATATGATAATGATGTCATTATGATCGAATTCTAAAAGTATAAAAATGTATTTGTTTCCTTAACTTGCAATTCTAGAGATAATCCAGAATGCCAACTCCATATTTCTTTAATGACTTTGCTCCTTCATTTCACCAGAGGGACAACTCTGTTATTGGTTGTTGAAGGAGAAATAAAGGTAGCATGCCTCTTCTTTAAACTAATTAGTACATTTAGACTTTATTGAAATTTTTTACCTTTCTGGTATTTTTAAAATTGGGGGGATCTCAAAAGGGACTTAGGGCTTTTAATAAAAACAGTTTTTTAAAGTTAGTATTAGTCTTTGTAATCTAGTGAAGAGAAGTAGATAGAATAATTTTGGGGAGTAAAGATCTCAATATCGTCTATTTTTTTGTCTCAGATTTCTCTCCAAAAAATATAATGCTGGGCTATAATCTGATTTGAAGTGATCAAGAGAATAGATGTCAAAAAAAAAAAAAAAAAGCAGTTGGCCTCTATCATGCCAACTGGAAATGAGAAAAGTGACTTTCATATATATATATATATATATATATATATATATATATATATATATATCTTTATGGAGGGTAATTATACACTTGGGAGTTTAACAATATAGGTTAAACTAATTGCAAATTTTTAGTGGCATAAAGGTTATTATTTCTTTTTTGATGAAATAAAACTAAGATCAAACCTTACATATAGCAAACAGAAACTGTCAAGCAAAACATTTCAGCCATGTAAATATAATTTATAGTCATCTCACAAGTGCTATTTAGTTCATAGGTCACTGGCCCTAATAAGAGATTCTATCTGAACTTTCAGGTGAAGAATGAAGCATGAAAAATATGTTTCCTGGTGATGGAGAAAGGGGGGAGTTGAAGAGAAACAAATGAAAGAATCTCTGGCTTACAGCATCATCCTACCAATGAATTATCTAGAGGGACTTCAGATGTTCTGATCCAAATAGAGAAAGAACAAACCCCAACATCTTTTTGTGCCATTACTCTCTTGTATTTGGGTTTGTAAATCTGATTCTTTGAGCTTGATTTGAAGCAATCCTTCAAATAATTTGTAAAGTTCCGTAAATGTTGTTTTTCTGACCACATGCATCTGAAGCCATCCCCAAATGACTTTTAAACAAGGAAACACAAAATGTTCGGATGTGAAGTCCTTAGGTCACAATATTACCCTTTCAAATTCTTAGATTTTTTTATTGTTTTAGAATATTTATTTGTAACATCTGAAGCTAGCCAAATACATTTTCCTTTATACATAATCTTTTCCTTTTTCCTCCTTATTTGGATACTTGACTGCTTTTTAATTATTAATAATTTTCGTTGCAATTCAAAAGTTTGTCAGTATGGGTTTTGTAGGTCTCTTTTATTGTTTTATCTTGAATTTAGTTAAGTCTTTCAAATCTGCATATTTTTATTTACTACTTCTGTTCTATATGTTTTGTTTTCTTCTTCAGGAACACTAAGTAGTTATATATTGAAACTCCTTTTTGGTCTTGTTAACTATCATGTTCTCTTATAATTTTCATTTCTTTATCCTCATACATTCTAGGAGAGCTTCTCAAATTTATCTTCCACATCACCGATTCATGCTTCTGTATTATTAGAACTACAGTTCAATATTCATAGTGCCTTTAAAATGTGGGCTTTGATTTTCCTATTATATAATTCGTTTAATTGAAATTCTTCTTTAGTTTATCTATCATCCTTCTGTATCTGCTGTTGCTCCTTCATGGAGACTCATTCTTCTTGCATTTTAATTGAGTATAGCAAATAAGTTTCAAAATGTTCTCTTGAGTATTAAAAGACATCGATTTTAGAAACATACTCTTTAAGCCTTCAAGTTGGTAATTTTTTCCTCTTATTTTACACTATTTTTTGTTCCTTATTGTTTCATGTCTACTTTTTACAAGTTTTTGAATGAGACATTTTCTAAACTTGTTAACCATCGGAATATAGGATGGATAGATTACCTTAAGACACGCTCTTTGGAAAATCAATGAGAACAAAATCTACTATAGATTCAGACCCAGAAAGGACATTAACGTGCTCAGATTCCAATGTGATTTTCAGTTTCTAGAAGGCATTATTTCTATGTAGGTGACAATTCCTCATACCTCCTGCCTGGTCCTCTGAACCTGAGAAGACATAATATACAACAGTATAAAAGTCCCACCATTCACTATATCTAGAATATTTCTGTCACCATCTTCAGATCTTTGCTTGTGTAGACAAAAGCATCCAGCATGAATGAGCCATCAGTGGTCCCACTTCATAGCTCCTGCCCAGCTATTTCTAAAAAATGCTCTTTCCAAATGGTGGGAAAGATTGTAATTACAAAGGTGGGAGACATCTAAGAATAGACCTTTAAATACCCCCAAATCAACACATAGTCTCTTTTGTTGGTTGGTGTATACCCTGGATATAGACCCATAGGAATAACATGAGGAAACCACAAAGTGTCTTTCTATCTTTTTTAGGTGTTCTCTTTGTCTTGAGATGAAACCTTAAGAATGCCAAGAAAACTGAGTGACTATTGGTTATTAGAAGTTTCTCCAAGATTCTAGCTTTAAGTTCTTTGAGACGTGATGTATTGTCGTTTTAGTGTTTTTATAAGTATCTTAAGACATAATTAGCAAAAGTTATATCTTGTACCATTTTAAATAAGTTACCCGAGATGTTCTTTCACTACTAAGGGCTTCTTAAAGGTATTACTTTTACTTACCAGTAATAACTATCATCTGATTAAACATTCTTACTACTATAAACCTTTCAAAAATCCCAATTTTTCTTTACATCTTGGGAAACTATTGTGATTCCAAGTTGTGTTGAAAATTCCATTGATTTCATTTTTGTCTCCCTCTTTACTTGTCTCACAAAGCTAGTGATTTTAAGTAATGATAAGTTTATTTAGATCTACTGTCTTTTGAGTCTTTCTATTAATTTATTATTTTTTCATTTAGCTATTCATGCAGTCTCATTTATTAAGTTGTTACTATGTGCTGTGATAGACCCTGCAGATACTGAGATGTAGGTTCTACCCTCAAGAACTTATGATGTAATCGTAAGACAGACATGAAACAAATCTTTACTATCACACAATATTTCTGAAAGGATACTTAATATGAAAAAATATCTAAACACTAGTGTCAGTAACCTCTGGTTTTAATATGCTTAAGTTATTATTAACAACTTAGATTCAAAATTTCCTTTTGAATATTGTTTTCAGGACTGTAGCTTCTTTGTTTAGTTTAAACTATTTTAATCAGCATTTAACAAATGTCTGCTGTGAGCAAGACATTCCACTTGGAGCTGCATAGAACGAAAAGCTAATTAGGACAAAATTTGAGTCCTCAAAGTATTTAGCCTAGCAGTTCCTCAGTTCATCCAGATTGCTATAACAAAATATCTCACTCTGGGTAGCTTATAAACAACAGAAATATAATTATTTCTCACAGTTCTGGAGACCAGAAGTCTAAGATCAAGGCACCAGATAATCATGTTTGTGTGAGGATCTTCTTCCTGGATCATACCTGGTGCCATCTCATTGCTTCTGCATAGGGTGGAAGGCGCAAGGGGTCTCTGTGAAGTCTCTTTTGTAAGAACACTCATTCCATTCATTAGGGCTCCGCCTTCATGACCTAAGCACCTCACAAAGGCCCTACCTCCTAATTCTATCACATTGGGCACTAGGATTTCAACATTTGTGTGGGACACAAATATTCAGACCATAGCAATTAGGGAACACAGACTAACTATAATTAACTTTCAATAAAGCACACAAAGTATTATTGAAGCACAGTAGCAAGGAAGATTATGACAAGAATAACCCCTTGTTGAAGAGTAAAAATTGAGCCGGGCGATTGTGAATATGATAATAATCAGTGCCATTTATTAAGGAGCTTCTCTATATGCTAGTTACTATGGTACATAATGCTTCCTGTACATTACCTCTTATCTTGAAAAATGGAAATATTTTTAACTTTACATTATATCAGTTCAGATGACCTAACAGAGATAGAATATGTATTTAAAACTTTGCTTGAAAATCATTAAACCTATGGGGGGAAGGGACACGGAGCAGGTGAGGACAGTGGGAGAAACTAGGTAGTTTAGTACTGAAAGGAAGACAGGAAAGACTATGATCTGCATTAAATATAGCTCCTTCGGCAGATTGCATTGCCTATCTACTCAGCTCACAGCTATGAGGGGCATAAACTTTCCAACCACTATACAGCCTCACAAAGAAATAGCTTGAGGATTGTAAACTGTCACCCTCTTTTGAATTGTATACATCTTATCTCTAAAAGAATTCAACCAAGATAAACATATTAAATTTGTCTCTGAACTATTAAGAGGTGACTAATGTTTTTCATGTAAGAATTAAATATTGTTGGGTTTTTTTAAAAAA